>NC_060288.1:30477265-30777265 GCF_021613505.1 Equus quagga | reverse complement strand
TACTAAGAGATTAAATAAAATGGAACCATATAAAATGTTCAATTAAAACACAAAAGGCAGAAAAAGAGGGGAAACAAGAAACAAAGAAAAAATTCAAGGAATAGGAAATAGTAACAAACATGGTAGATATTGAGCCAAATATTTTAATAATCATTTTCAATGTGAATGGTCTAAATATACCAATTAAAAGGCAGAGATTGTCAGAGTGGATTGAGTAAAACCAAAACAAGACCCAATTATATGTTTTCTATAGAAAACCCACTTTAAGTATAAAGACCCAGATAGGGTAAAAGGAAAAGCAAAAACATATACCGTGCCAATGCTAATCAAAAGAAAGAGGAAATATTGTCTTTTTTATGGCTGAGTAGTAGTCCATTGTATACATATACCACATCTTGTGTATCTATTCATCTGTAGAAGGGCATTTGTGTTGCTTCCACATCTTGACTATGATGTTAAGTGAAATAAGCCAGACAAAGACAAATACTGCACGATTTCACTCATATGTGGATGATAACATATACATGGATAAAAAGAACAGATTAGTGGTTACCAGAGGGGAAGGGGTTAGGGGGTGGGCAAATGGGACAAAGGGGTACATATGTATGGTGATGCATAAAAATTAGACTACTGGCGGTGAGCACAATGAAGTGTATTCAGGAACCGATAAACAATAATGTACACCCGAAATCACACAATGTTATAAATCATTATAATTCCAACAAAATTATTTAAAAAAAGAAAGATGAAATAGCTGTATTGACTTCAGACTTCAGAACAAGAAAAATTATCCAAGAATAAAGAAGAATATTACACAATGATAGAGGGGTTCATTTCCCAAGAAGACACAACAATCCTTAAAATGTATGCACCTAACAATAGAGTGTCAAAACACGTTAGGAAAACTGATATAACTGAAAGAAGAATGGGTAAATTCACTATTGTAGCTCGAGGCTTCAACACTCCTCTTTCAATAATTGACAGATCAAGCAGGCAAAATATCAGTAAGGATATATCAACTTGAACAGCTATGGGGCTAGCATTTCTCAAATACTAAAATGAGATAAAGACATTACAAGAAAGGAAAACTAAAGACAAATATCTCTTATGAACATAGATGTAAAAAAGACAAAATAAATATTAAACGAAACCAACAATGCATAAAAATAATTATATACCACAAATAAGTGGGATTTATTACAGGTATGCTAGGCCAGTTCAAAATGCAAAATCAATCATGTAATCTGCCACATCAATAGAGTAAAGAAGAAAAAACATATGATCACATCAATTGAAGCAGCAAAAGCAGCTGAAAAAATCCAACACCCATTCATTATAAAATTTTTCAGGAAACCAGGAATAGAGAGGAACTTCATCAACTTGATAAAGAACGTCTACAAAAAAAATCTACAGCTACGTAATAGTGAGAAACTGGATGCTTTCTCATAACACTAGGAATAAAGCAACGATGTCCTTTCCACTGCTCTATTCAACATCACGCTGAAAATCCCAGCTACTGCAATAATACAAGAAAAGGAAATAAAAACATATACAGATTGGAAAGGAAGAAACAAACACTTTTCATTTGCAGATGGCACAATTGTCTATGTAGAAAATCCCAAAGAAGTGACAAATAAAAAAATCTCCTCAAGCTAACAAATACATACAGTAAGGTCACAGGATGCAAGGTTAATATATAGAAGTCAATTGCTTTCCAATATGAAATACTTAGACATAAATCTAGCAAAATATGTGTAACATCTATATGTGGAAAACTACAAAACTCTGATGAAAGAAATCAAATGACATCTAAATAAATGGAAAGATATCCCAAGTTTAGGGATTGGGAGAATCAAATTGTTAAGATGTCAATGCTGCTGAAATTGATGAAGACATTCAATGCAATCCTAATCACAATGCCAGCAAGCTATGCTGCAGGTATCGTCAAGCTTATTCTAAAGTTCGTAGAGAAAGTCAGAAGACCTAGACTAACCAACGCAATACTGAGGAAAAGAGAACAAAGTGGGAGGAAAATACCCAATTTCAATACTTATTTAAAGCAATGGTAATCAAGACAGTGTAGAATTGGTAGGAGAATAGATAACTGACCAATGAAACACAATCCAGTGATCTTTCACAAAGGGGCGGAGGCAGTTCAATGGAAGAAAGGCAGAACTTACAATGAAAAATTTCACGTCAACAAAAAAATGAACGTAGACGCAGATCAGACAACATTTCACAAAAATTAACTGAAAATATATCACAGGCCTGAATTTACAATGCAAGACTAGAAAACTTATATAGGAAGATGTAGGAGAAATTCTACATGACCTTGCATCTGGTGATGGTTTATAGAGACCCAAGACATGAACCATGAAAAAAAATTTTATATGTTGGATTTCATTAAAATGAAGAAAACCTTTTTCTCTGTGAAAGAAACTGTTAAGAGAATGAGAAGACAAGCCAGAGACTGGGAGAAAATATTTGCAAAACGCATATCTGATAAAGGGCTTATATCCAAAATATACAAAGAACTCTAAAACTGAATAATAAGAAAACAAACAACCCAATCAAAAAATGGGCAAACGATCTGAAAAGACATCTCACCAAAGAAAATAGATAGAAATTAAGTGCATGAAAAGATGCTGAAAGTCATTTCTCCTTAGAGAACTGCAAATTAGAATAGCAATGAGATGCCACTACACACCTATTTAGCATGGCTAAAATCCAAAAGTCCTGACAATATCAATTACTGACGAGACTGTGGAGCAAGAGCAGCAATTATTCATTGCCAGTAAGAATGCAAAGTGGTACAGACACTCCAGAAGACAGCAGTTTTGTAAAAAGGTAAACATGGGGGGTGGCCCCGTGGCCAAGTGGTTAAGTTCTCGTGCTGCACTGCAGGCGGCCCAGTGTTTTGCTGGTTCGAATCCTGGGCGCGGACATGGCACTGCTCATCAAACCACGCTGAGGCAGCATCCCACATGCCACAACTAGAAGGACCCACAACGAAGAATACACAGCTATGTACCGGGGGGCTTTGGAGAGAAAAAGGAAAAAATGAAATCTTTAAAAAAAAAAAAGGTAAACATGATCTTACCATAAGATCCAGCAATCATACTCCTAGGTATTCGTCCAACTGATTTAAAAACTTATATCCTCGCAAAAATCTGCATGCAAATGTTTATAGCAGCTTAATTCATAATTGGCAAAGTCTGGAAACCAAGATACCCTTTAAAAGGTGAATGGATGAACAAATTGTGATACGCCCATACAATGGAATATTATTCAGCAATAGAAAGAAACGAGCTGTTAAACAATGGGAAGGAATGAATAAACTTTAAACGCATACCGCTAAGTGAACGAAGTCAGTCTGAAAAGGCTACATACTGTATAATTCTAATTATATGATGCTCTGTAAAAGGAAAAACTACAGAGATAATAAAAAGATTAGTGGTTGCCAGAGGTTTATGGAGAAGTGAGTGAGGGTTGGAAAGGTGAGGCACACTATTTTGTTTTGTTTTGTTTAGGATGGTAACGATTATGTATGATAATTTAATTGGGGGTACATTATACTAGGCATTTGGCAAAACTTACAGAATCTGGTAGTACAGAGAGTGAACCTTAGTGAATGTAAATTTCATTAAATCATTTTGGAATTGGGGGATCTTGAGGATGAAATGCAGAACGTGACAAAATAATCTAACTATACTACGAGTGTGTGAAACAACCTTACGGAAGTGGTGGGGAAACGGGTGCTGACCCATGTAACTTTGGGAATGAATGGAGTCTATAAGAATAAAGGCAGAAACAGCTGAACATAAGTACTTTACTTGATACAGTTGGTCCCCATGGCGGGTGGGCTCAACAATTCAGATACTATTATACATCTGGAAAGGAACAATTAGGCAAATGGATGGAGAATTACATATCTTATCATCACCTTTGGCCAAATGATCGTGATTCTCAGATGGAACCCTGCACTATTTTCTAGCAAACCTCCTGAGTCATTTAAGACACTCAAATTCTAGGCGTGCTTTAATTTAGAGTCTATAACCTCATTGCATCAACCTTGTTAAAACACTTGCACATCTCAAAATAAAAACAATATTTTGCTTTCAGAACAGATTTTGAATCTTCTTATGAAATTATCTGGTGATAATATTTTATTTAATATATAACATTAAGATTTTTGAGAAAATTCATGGTTATTTATTAAAAATTATCATAAACTTAGGACTTCTAGTAAGTGAAAAGAATCTAAGTCTCAAACGGTGTTTTAATTTAATGGCATATTAATAACTTTTATTTAAAAAGAAACAATTTTAGTATATTATTTTATAGACATTTGATTAAACATTTGATTTCATTGTAGCATTTTTCTCTCAATAGCCTTAAGTGATAAGTACTATTTTTCAAATGAGAAAACCAAAACACGTAACTCTCTTAAGATAGCATAGTTAAGAAATATCAGAGCCAGGATCTGAAACCCGGGAATCCAGTTCCAGAACTTCACTGTTAGTCAAGACTGTAGGAACATTATCCTCTTGGTTTTTAGATAATTATTGTGGTTCAGGCACCTTGTGAATATATATTTGCCAGCTAGGTGATTCTGCCCAATTACATTACCTGGAAGACCAGAGAACTCTGCCAATATACAAAGAACACCAGTTACATGATATTTCATATAACCTTTAGATAGATAAGATAAACAGTAGTGTTTTTAATTAATAGTATTCCATCTTCAGAGGGCATTTAAGAATTACTGTACTTTATCAATAATTAGTTTTTAAACTCTGAACCAGCCTAATCTGTGTACCAGACACGTTCTTTAAAAGTCAATACCTTGCAATGCGATCTCTGATTCCAGCTTTCCCCCTCACTGTGATCGGTACACAGCACGACACTTCAGACGGTAAGATGCTTGAGTGTAAATTGTTCATCGGGGCTGTTGCTGCATTTGGGGAAATGGGTTTTTTCCTTCTTGATAACAAATGCTTCAGGTTTTGAGTTACTTTGTTTTGACTTTGGTCATGGTAGTGGATTTTGCCCTGGGATGATTGCCAGCGACCATGCACTGGTTCACGCAACATAGATGCTATTTTTACTACTTCTGGCCCACATAGCGATAATCTTTGGCTTTTGAGGTCATGCATGGCATTCCTCTTGCCTGTTATGTTTACAACATATTGGAATCCACTTTCAAGAAAGAATGTTCATTAACAAGGCATCTGTCATGTTCCAGTAAGGCTGCTTCCCAGTGAATTCCTGAGAGCTGAATGAAATGTCTTCATGCAGGTAGGCAATCAGTGAGAATTAAATCAGGCTTTTATTGACTTATTTTTCCTTATTTTTATATTATTGTCAAATTTAAAGCGACAGTTATGAAGCTTTACTAACTTCACTAAATTCTAAACTTTTTAAATAATTTAAATGTAAATGTTAGATTATACGTCTGGGAAGCCTCTGATGATATGGACAGGAAGGAGAAATACCATTATTTCTATGGAGTCAAATACAAAATTATAGTTCTTACTAGCTTTTTTTTTTCATTCTTCTATTCCTTATTGTTCTCATTGCTAAGCAAATGAATTCTCTGTGAAATGTGTCTGGAGAAAACTCAAACAGCTCAGCTACTAAAGAAGTCAGTAGATATGTCAGGCACTGAAAGTGGATGGACAGATAACTCGTGACAGGTTATTTGGCTTTAAGGAGTGATTAAAACAGGACTTAATTTTCATGAAGGACGATCAGGAGAAATGGCCTCATGGCAGGAATATGTACAGAAATCAATCTTTAGGCTGCATCCAAAAGTGATTTGGTAAAAGCTATAGATATTGGAATATGTGTTGCTGTGTGTTTTCCTTGAGGAGTATTCTTAAAATTCCCTGAATATGGTGGATAAGAAGTTATGTACTTCTTATTTACTAGTATGTCCAAGCTATAAATTTATAAGCTCTTAACAAGAATTTGGAGTAATTAGAACAAACAAGCCTTAATAGATTGAAAATGCAATATAATGAAATAAATTTCACTTATCCGGAAACCATAGAATAGGATTTTTTATATGTTTACTTCACTATGATTTTATTTTTCATATTTCCCGCACTCATATGAGAAAGAAACAAATGCATGTTATAGCTGAATCAAGAAAGCAGCTTTCATGATGTATCACAAGAAGGAAAGTATGCATTAAACTTAGTTGCCTATGTCTCCTAAATATAGTGTAGTCTAAGGTGATGAATAATACATTGTATTTCATTTGATATTTTTGAGTGTCTACTATTTTCTAGACAGTCCTTGTTATGTGCTACAAGAGAGAAAGAATTGCTGGCCATGGGAGAAAGAGCGGAGAAAAATTCTATTCTCAGAGGGAGTCAGGAAAAACATCACAGAGGACTTAGATTTGAACTTATGAGGAAGAGCTTTGAAAGATGCGTAGGAACTATAGAGACAGAAAGAAGGGTTTTTTGTGTTTTTTTTTTTAAGAAATGGCTTTTGGGGAAAGAACTTTGGATCTTAAAAGGTTCAGTGTGCTTGGGCACTATGATAGGAGCTTTCCTGTGATAGGAGCTGAGAACAGAGGAAGGCTGGAGCCGAAAATAATCCTAGAAGGCTAGCTCTGTGCTGGGATGTGACCTGAAGTGGTGATATGGAAGGACCTTTTGGTTTGGCTGTTTGCACCATTTTATACAATGCCTTTTAACCTTTGAAAACTGGTCATCCAATAACCCAGAGGGAACAGTGAAAAAAAATATATATATATGGGTTTTTTTCCAATCCTTGTTCAATTATTTTATTTTTCTTTTAAAATAAGAGTTGCAAACTTAGATGCCTATGAGGAGCAGACAGGTAATGAGAATAAATGAAGTGAACCTGGTGAAATATTTAGCTTTTCTCTTTGGTATAAGAAAAAAGGGCAATGTGGTGGTAGCTGACAGGGGGCACTCCGCTGCAGTGTCAGAGCAGGCGGTGCCAGTGGGCGCTTACTGGACGGTTCCCCTACTCAACGGAGCCAGCGCCACTCAGCTCCACCCATCTTGCCCCAGGGGACTATGGCTCTAGGGTTGCCAGATCTCCTGATTTCGCAAAAGAAGCCAGAAGTCAGGACTTTTATGTCATATCTCCCAATTTTTAAACGTTGACAAATCCTTCACATTTTTTTTCAAACACTGTGTGGGCCGACTTTATGGCACAGCCAAGCAAAACAGGGCTGAGGCCCTTATCAGACTGTGGACTGCCAGCTAACCATGGCGATTTACATTGGTGAGATCAGGCACCATTCTCAACTCAACATCCTGCTTATTTCCATTAAAATTCAAGCACAACAGGATTGTTAGAAATTCAACATCACTTTTTTAGTATGAAAATTTTAAAATACACAAAAAATTATAATATATAATAAACATATGTGTATTTATCACCCATATTTAACAATTATTAATCCCTTATCTTGTTTGTTTTAAATCTCTTTTTTAAAATAACACTTCACTGACTAGATGAAACCTCAGTGCCCCTCTCCAATGACACTTTCAGCTTTCTCTCACCAGAGAGAACCATTCAAAGGTTAATATTCTTCACGTTTATATTTTGGTGCTGTTAATGATTTATATCCATAAACAAGAATTATTGTTTATAGATTTTAAAAAGTTAAATGAAAGGTATTACATTGTATATTTGATTCTAAATCTTGGTGGTTTTTTTACTCAATACTTTATTCTAGAGAGATTTAATCATGTTGATTTGCAAAGATCAGTTTATTAATTTTCATAGCTATATAGAGTGGCATTGTATAAATATATGTGTATTTATCCATTCTCCCATTGATAAGCATTTAATTTTTTCCCACAAGAATTATGCTGCATTGGGCATCTTTACTTTATCCACATTTCCTTGGGCACATATGTCTAAGTTTCTCTCAAGTTTATACGAGAAGTGGGATTTCTCAGTTCTAGAAGTGTGTGTCTTCCACTTTACTAGATCCAAATATTAAAACTGTAATTAAGAATAGTAAAAATTGACCTCCCGAAGTAGTTGTACCAATTCACACTTCACCAGCTGCCTGTGAGTTACTTTTTAATTTTTTTCCCGGAATTTAGTATTTTCTAATACCAGAAAACTTTAAATTTTTGTCACTTTGATGTGTGAAAAATAAGGTATTATCGTGGTTTCACTTTGAATGTCTCCAAAGGCTAGTGAATTTGAGCATCTTTTCATATATTTATTGACCATTTGAGTTATCTCTTTCTGGTTCATATTCTTTGACCTTTCTCTTTTCTTTCATATTGATGTTTTTAATTGAATTCTAGGATTCTTCACCATCATAGTTATCAACCCTTTGTCAGCTACATGTGTTGCAATTTAAAAAAATTTTATCAGTCTTGTTTTTTTGTTTAGGCTGTTGTATCTTATCAAGTAAATTTTTTCCACATGTAAGTCTTTAATCTCACTGGAATTTATTTTGTATATGGTGTGATGTAGGAATTTGATTTTGTTTCTTATTAATAGTCAATTGCTTTCGTCCTCCTTCCTGTCTAATCCCATTTCCCACCCTGCCAGTTACTCTTCTTCTAGAATACTTATTGTGTCTCCTTTCAATCCACTTCCCAAGCTAAGAAGTATAAAAACTTAAAAGGCAAACAATACCCAACATAGAGACCTCAAAGCCATCCAGTTCAGGGCGATTGCTAGTTTTACCTCTTGTATACCTGGAACACTGACAAGTGTCACTAAAGTATGGCAATAAGAAAAGAAAAAAACACCTTCAGTGGAATAATCCTCAAGACGTCATAGAGGTACAGTAGTTAAAGTTTAAGATTTCAGTCAACTAACCTTTTGTTTCAGCTATTTTATCTGAGGTACTAAAAGCTAAAATTAATTATCCTTTCTGCTGAAAAGGGGGAAAAGAGTTTTCGTTTGTTTATTCTATGCAGAGAGCTTCATAATACGTCAAAATCTGTGCTATGAAAAAACTTAGGTAAAACATTTTTATTGATTACAATTGCTGTATCCATTGCTGCTTCTACAATGGCTTCATGGAACAATGAAAATGTTCATGTATATATTATAAGACTGCCCCATATAAAACTACTCGTAAACCTATAGGAGAGCCCTTTAAGAAACAGTTTAAAATTGCTTTAAAATAAGTATAGAGACAAAAACATCTCTCTTTAGAGCTCTTAACTCAGGAATTCTCTCAGTTACGAAATATTGCAATGCAGTTATCTTTCTTTCTCCAAACCCTAAAGATGCCAGTATTCCTTCTTCCTTTTTAGGCATTTTCACTCTCACTGACTTGTGAATCACTGTCTGCTCTATCTGCTTCCGGTCAATGGGCACTTGATGTCTCCCCTCATCATCCATCATCTCAGAGAAACGGCAGAGTTCAGACCAGTCTTTATCTCTATGATTTTCCCATTCTTTCCAGATATTGAAGCCCATACAAAGCCTCTGAACTCTGCTCAGCTGATCTTAGATTCTCCTTTTTCAATCAGCGTAAGGTAGATATGTCCGTTCTTTTGTGCTTTGAATCATTTGATCAATGAAATGAAAAACGTTTGAATATCTTAATTCACACTCCTCCACGGAAGCCTAACGTTAAGTCTGCACTACTCAAAACTTACGCTAACAACTTTACCGTTGTCATCATCAAGATATCAGTCCCCTCAGGGTTTGTTGGTTTGGTTTTTCTTCTTAAATCTTCTCACTTCCCTCAGGCAACAGCCTGGGGTATTTTTTGAGAAATGCTTTCCCACTCGAGGTCACTAAAATATTTCTGTATCCTTTCCTACTAGGTTCTGCTCTGCTTCCCTAAGCAGTGACCTTCACAGTGATGGACACTATGGGTGAGCTTGCAGTTTTTTGAGGGGGTATATTCAATTTAGGAAACTGATGGGGTTTCCTGCGTTTTGAGCAGGAGACAAATGGGAGGCAACCAGGGAGCAAAGCGGGCTGTGCCATTGGCCGGAGCTTGTGTGTGGCCCCCGGGTTTTCTCCTTGGCTCTTTGCTGTAGCGCATTGTGCGCAGTGCTTCTCCAGTCCTGCCGTTGGCTCTTTATTGCCTTGGCCTGGGTAGGAGGTTTTACATCTTAGGCCAGGTGAGATTTTGATCTTGGCAGGTGACTCCAGCTTGTGAGCTTTGTCCATAGGAAAGCTGCTGTTTTTATGAAGACAGGAGAGCAGAAATCAAACCTTCATGTAACAGAAGCTCAGGGAGGTTTAGTTTTAAATTGCTGGTGCTAAGCTTAGGTAAGCAGTGTTAGATCAGCTGTAACAAAATCCATTCTGCATGCAGGGTCAAGGAGGGAGCTGTGAGGAAGGAAACATTGGCTTCGAGAGGCAATCCAGTGGCTCTAGAGCCGGGCCCCACCATGTGCTCTCAAATTAAATATAGACCGTGAATTGCATATGAGGGAGGAATCATCTCCAAGACAGATTTCTTCAAAGCCATAACAATCAGAGGCAGTGCAAACAGCCACTGTGGCACAGGTCTGAAAAACATTGCAACAAGAGTGTGAATGCTAAACCATTGGGGTGCCAGAAACATTGATCTCAGAGGGAAATGGAACTTATACAATTTTTAATGGAATGGATGGAAAAGAAAGGTACCCAGAATAAGACTGGTCATGAGACTGCCTCTTCTGCAAATTTATAAACTTTTCAAGAGGGCAGTGATGCCTTCCTTCCTTCCGAGAGGGAAGGCAGGAAGCTTACGTAGATTTTATCCCCAGAAATAGTACAGGTAGATGGTCAAAACTTGCCTATCGCTCAGAGATTCCTTCCAATAAAGTTAAAGTTCATAGATCATGGATTCTGGGTGGCTGACCTGGAATGATTGGCCTCCTGGAAAAGCTAAAGCTGAGATTTTCTCCACAGACCCTCCTTTACGCGGCTGGCAGAATAGTCTTGGCTATAGTCCTTGCCCATAGAAAATCTGGATTCTGCTGTGGTATTTATCGACAAAATGTCCTGGGTTTTGGGAGTACGATTTTTCCCTTGTTTTGAGTCTGAGGATTATCTTATGTTCTAAATTTGATGGGTGTGAGGTAATGGCTGTGATAATCTTAGGGATAATCACATGAGTCCAGTAAGTCTTTGGACTCTTTACAAGGGGCCTCAGGAGAGTCTTGGAATTGAACTAATACTGCAACTTCTAACGCCCTGAAAGAATACTGTTCATTCCAGTCAGGGGCTTCCTGGGCTGTATTCACCGAAGAAATGCCAGCTTCACCGAGAACCCCTCTGGTTGAGACAGAGCAGAATGAAATGTTGGGAGAGATGAAGTTTTGATTTTAGTTTTCTTGAACTTTAACTCATAAAGTTAAAAAAAAATGATTTCAGGCATTTCATATTATTACTATGTACTTCCTGTGTATTTTGATAAGTAATTTTATTCTTTGAGTTAAATTTTTCCCTAAGAATTTGATAATTGGGAGGGGGTTCAAGTTCCAGACGTATCCATGTTACTGTCATTTAATTATACTGCAGAAGGTGACCAGTTTGTCTCAGGTTGCCTGGGATTGTCTGCATTTGAAACTGAATGTCTCACTTCTCAGAAACGTTTACTGTCCCAGGCAAACTGGGATGGCTGGTTACCCTTTCTGACAGACTATGCTGGAAAATGTAGCTGGACATACTTTGGGACGGGGTGTAGAAAGAGGAGTGGACTTTGGCTTTGGGAATAGATAGGATTGTGAGTAAATTTAAGTGACATACTGCTCTGACCCATTTCAGAGCTTTTTCTGGACAAAATGTAGAATTCCTGCCAGAGGCTCCTGGAGGCTATCCAGAAGAGCACTGGTGGTGTCTGAATGGCTGCTTGATGACGGTGGGTATAGGACGGTCCTGATGGATGTCTGCCCTCATCCCAGGAGGGGGTGGCCCTGCTTCACGTTGACTGTTGTTCAGTGGCAAAGCCCAAAGGATTAAGAGAAGAAAAAGCTGGATAATGTTAAAGAACATTCTCTTCCACATTTTGTTGTTCTCTTTCATGAAGAACTGCATTAGTGTGACACTTCTAGCCTTTCTCCCTGCCCTCACTAACTTTTCTCACACTCTTGATAGAAGAGTTTGGAAGGAAAAAGTGCTCATGTGCAGTCTGGCCTTATTATCTGCACTTCCTGTTAGGATCACACCCGCTACCTTAAAGAGAATGCTCTGGATCAGTGCTCCTGGAAGAGTGTTTTGCTGCAGGCAACATCAGCATTACGAAAGCTTGACATAAATCCACATTTGGGGCCACCGCCCCAAACTACTGAGTCAGAAGATTTGGGGTTGAGGAATCTAATACTTCAAGAAAATTCTGAAGGGGAATCTTACTCAGGCTAAGGTTTCAGCTATTGCTCTAGACTGTAGAAAAGTCCTGTGTACACCTTGGAAGTTTTCAGGAATCCAGGCTTGCTGGTGACTGACGGCGTGAGTCCAGTTCTGTGGTTTCGTACTAGGAAGCTCTCTTCCCAGATAAATATTTTTTTAATTGTTTTTATGGGACTCAGTTAAGTTACCAAAAACTGATCTTTTTAGGTCTTCTTTTTATGATATTTGAGGTGAGACTAGAGTGGTGTTTAGTCTAGGGCAAATTATTTCCTACTATTGAGGCAAGACCTTCTGAGCACTCTACCTGAAACCCCATGAATTATAGTTTCCAATCTGGCTCGTGGGAAGAGGCACTATTTCAGCCCTGTGTGAGCTCTGGGATTGTTGCCTCTAATCCTCTTGGGTGGTTCTTTCCATGGATTCGGGTAGTTCTCTCACACACGTGAGCTGTGAAGGACTCAGTTGAATGCCACAGGGGCCCTCTCTGCAGAGCTCCAGCATCCTCTCCGTGCAGCTTTCTTCTCTGGTGTTTGGCTCTGAAAACACCAGCTGCCTTGAACTCCTGGACTCCCAGCTCTCTCATCTCAAATCTGAGAGGAAGCTGGCTCCACCTGGGTTCCCGTGCCCTGTATCATGGCCTGGAGGCTCTCGAATGGTAGACAATCACAGCATTCACTTAATCTGTTCCCAACTCTCAGGGACCACTCCTCCTTGTTGCCTGATGTCCAACATCTTGAAAACCATTATTTCAGTTACTTGGCTTTTTTCAGTTGTGTCAAGCAGGAGGTTAAATCTGGTCTCCGTTACTCCATCTTGACCTGAAGCGTCAGACCTCTTAATGCTATTTTAATAATGGCAATGCACTCTTTTTACGTAGACTTTGATTTGTATTTTTACTTTCCCACATTAAATTTAGAATCATTTCATTATATTCCTCCTCAATACCCCTTTAGGGATTCTTTCTGGAATTGCACTGTATTTTTAGATTTAGAGAATGAATGTCTGTGATCCCATTTATGAACACCGTCAGCATGCACACGTACACATCTCTAGGGAGTACCATACAGACAGTATTCTGTAGGTGTGACCCCTCCAGGAGAAAGGTGATAAAATGGTACTAAACACAATATATTTCTCCACTTACCATGATCTTTTGTATTTTTAAAAGGAATTTTAACATTTTATTCAAAAAAAGTATGCATTCTTTTAAATGTAATTCATAGCTATTTTATACATTTTTTTTGTTCTTGCTATCTTATTTTCTGTTTCATTATTTGCAGTTGCTGATACAAACGGATATTACTGGTTTGAGTATAATGATCTTGCATTTATCAACCTCTTATTGTTAGGACCACTCTGAAGATAAAGGATGTATTCTCACCCCAAATTGGGTTCAAATGTCAAGACTGATAATGCCACACACTCATCAAGAGGGTATGAAATTGAGGTCTCTGGGGAGAGCTGGGCAGGCCTCCCACGCAGGTCCAAAATGGCTTGAGAGAGTGAGGAAAGGAGACAGGCGCGTGAGGGTTTGTGGGCGTCGGCAGGGGCTCACTTGGTTGGAATCTCCCACTGGCACCAAAGGAGGAAGCAGCGGGTGTTCTTATCAGCTGCCCAGATGTGGGGCCGGTGGAAGGGGTAGAGGTTAGGCTTGAAAGTCGTCAGCAGTCAGGCGTCAGAACATTGGAATCACACTCTTTATCACACTTATTCAATCCCAAAGCTTATCTGTTGGGAAACTCAGATCAGTCTCATGGGATTTCTTTGGTAATGACCACGTCATCTTGAAATAAGGACAATTTGATCTTTTTCTATCCAAATCAAACCACGTTTTTCTCTTTTCCCTAGTCCTCAGTCAGTTCCCAAGATAGCCAGTAATGTCTTGAGTGACAACAGTGATAACTGGCATTTCTGACTTGATCTTGACCTGAAGAAAAAATCATTAAAAATTTTTCCATTGAATATGGTGCTATCTTGTAATTCATTTTGCAGTCTACACCAAGTAAAGAAAGTTCTTTTCAGTTTCTATTTTTGTTAGAAATTTTATCATAAGTAGGTGTTGAATTGAAATTCTCATGCTTTTCCTTCAATGATTTAGAAGATAGCATAGTTGTTCTTGCGTTGCCAATTCTGCGGTGAATCACATTAATAAATTTTCTGCTACTAAGTCATCTCTGCTGTCCAGCAATATATTCTAAATGGCTAGATTTCACTTAAAATATTATTTAAACTTGATAATAATCTTCATAATAAATTATTAAATTTAATAACAAACTAAGAATGTATTTGAGAATTCTGATTCATATCTATAAGATAAATTATACTACATATTTTGTGTGTGTACACACTATCTATACCACAATTGATTATCAAAGTTATAATTACTTTATACGTTGATGTAGGGAGCTTTTTTTTCCTCCATGTTCTATAAATTAAGGATTATTTGTTCTTTAAAGTTTGTTAGAACTAACCAATTAAACTTCTGGGTTTATAGCTCTTTTTTGAGATGTGTGTAAACCGCTGAAGTTTTTAATTTCCAATTCAATCACCTTAATACTTATTTTGATTTTGACTTTTCTAGTTCTTCTTTTGATTCTCGACATTTAAAAAATCTTGCCAAAAATATATTCATTTTATCTGGACTTTCAAACTTATTTATGTGGAGTTATGCACAATAACTTTTTATAATTAAAAAAATATGTTATATATGTTATCATTTATTCCATTATACTTTTTATTTTTCTTTCCCTTTTTTTAAACCTATCTTGCTAAAGATTTATCTTATTAACCTTTTTAAAGATCAAGCCTTGTGTTTTGCCAATCTTCTGTAGCTTTTTCTTATTTCATTCCTTATTGCTTTCTCTGCCCTGCCCTCTACCCCATCTCTTCCTTCTTTCTTTGACCTCAGATGGAGAGCTAAATTAATCATGGTTCTGGGGTCAATGTTCATAGGAATATTGAGTCACACCGCTTCCTTTGCTTGTCTGCCTGTCTGAACCAAGTTCTCCAGGAAACAGGGCCTGAGGAAAAGGCATTTAGCTAAAACATTATTAGGATGTGCAATCTTAGGGGACGGAAGTGAGAATAAAGGACAGTGAGGCGGGGGAGGAGGAAGAGGTGGCATGAGGCATCAGGGAAGTCTGATTATTTGATCTTGTAGAAAGTATCTTCCATGAAGCTGTAGGAATGATTGTTTCTCAGAGCATTCTCTGTGGGGAAGAAAGAAAAGAACTGCTCTGCTGGCTTACATTTCCTACTGATCAAAGCAAGTGGTGTTAAACCCTTGCGTGTGAGGTGTAACATGTTGTACAGCTATGTGTTAATAGAGCAGCTCCTGGCCAGCAGCTGAAAATGTGTGTAATGGACATGACGTGAGGTGCCATCAGGCTGTGTGAGGTTGGTCCATCTCACATAATTAGACTCTGCAGCATCAGCTGGGGTGGGACAAAGTGACCAAAAGCGCTCAACGGGTAGGGCTGAGACGACCTGAAGTGGTGCTAAGGAGGTGGCTGAAACCCTCCCTCTCTCTCTCATCTGTCTATCTTTTTGTTTCTTTACTTGTGAAGTCATGTTCTCCATGACAACCTATTTGCTATATGCTACTGAATGTATGCATCATAATGAAATCGTGTCTGTGCATGCATATGTGTGTGGGGATGAATTTTCATTTGTGTAAATGGCTATAAGGCTGTATCTACTTTTTACTTTGTTAAAATTTTTACTTTTGCCATTCAACAGTGGGGGTTTTTTGGTGAGGAAGATTGGCCCTGAGCTAATATCTTTGCCAATATTCCTCTATTTTGTATGTGGGATGCTGCCACAGCATGGCTTGATGAGCAGTGTGTAGGTCCATGCCAGGGATCTGAACCCACAAACTCAGGGCCTCTGAAGTGGAGCGCATGAACAACCACTGCGCCACCAGGCCAGCCCTCAGCACTGTGTTTTTTTAATGTTGCTTAGTATGCGTCTAATTTTAAAACAGGCTAAATCTAATATTTCTCTATTCATTATGCTGTTTTTTGAAGCTTTTGGTTTATTGCTGCATCATTTGTGGTTCTCTGTGCGGACCGCAGATTCTATTCTAGCTAATTTAAGCAGAGAGGGTTTAGTAGAACCTTTCATCTGCAAGAAAGTCAGATACTCAGGCTTGGATACCACATAACAGAGAAGAGATCAGCAATGAGAAATGTCTAACCATACCACAGCACTCTTCTAGTGGAATAGCAACCTTGTTGCTCCCTTACACTCAGATGCCAGGTCTTCTGGAACCAGGTGCTCTGACATTTGCCTCAGCATCCCCAGAAGAACTAGACCTTCCACCACCACACGCCAGCCTCTCTACCGTTTTACCTCCAGGTCTCATGTAAATATGTCTGTTTGGCAGGAGCCAGGTCCCACAGAGAAAGGCAGCTGTAATAAAAGTACAGAAAATGTAGTTTTTACCTCTGAACTTGATAGTTCAAGAAATCTACCAGGGTGTATTTGAATGGGTGCTAAATGAGTCAATTTAGAATATCTACCACAAGTTCAGAAGTATCAACACAAGCAAATACTTTTCTGTTCCTAGTTTGTTAAAGAGCTTTTCAAAAATTATTACTACCTTTAGAGATTTCTCAAATACTTTTTGTGCATTGCAGCCTCAAGGTTCGTTGTGTGACTTTGTTCTTTGCTAAGTCTCTATGCAAGAAAAAATGAGAACGGGTGCCCAGAGCAGAGGGTGGCCCACGACCCTACTTCACCTCCTCAATGGCCTCACTAAGCGTGTAATTTAGGCCCCAGCGAGAGGGAAATAATTAGACCATCCATTTTCTGTAAGTACATTGTCACAAGGCAAGTTAATCAGGATGAAATATTTAAACATTTTGAAATGTTCTGTCATAATAATGTGGTTATTCTCCAAGATGATGAGTTGCATTGAGAGGATTTCTGATGTTGAGGAAACCCCACATTTCTGGGGCAAGCTCTGTTTAATCCTGGTGCACTGTTTGTATGTGTGTATTTTCTAACGGTCTTCATTCTTCTCTTCTTAAATAATAATTTCTACTGCTTTCTTCCCTGTTTTTGTGAACTCTTCATAAACATCATTGTAAATAGCTACATTTCAATTATTTCTATTTTTGCTTTTATAAATAACACTTCATTGTATTTTTGTACCGAGAGTAGAACGGTTGAATGCCAAATTGTGTCTTGAAAGAGCTGTACCAAACTACCCCCAGTGGCAGTGTGGGAGGGTGAGTGTTATGCTGCATCCTTGACAGCATTGTGTATTTCATTGAAAATATGAATAAAAATCCTTGCTAACTTAAAGGCAAGAATAGGCACCTAGTTGTTTGAATTTTCATTTTGCTTTAATATGAGATTAGAGATTTTTCCAAATGTTGGAAAGCCAGTATTATTTCTCTATTCCTGTTTTTAAGAAAAATTTTATTAAAATCTCACAAAAATACCAAGAAGTGCTCAGACATAATATGCATCTCTATATGGAACCCTACCTCTAACAGTAGCAGAATACACATTCTTCTCAAGGGCAGGGGAAATATTTTCCAGGATCAGTAATATGTTTGGCCATAAAACAAGTCTCAAAAAAATTAGAGTACTAGTCTCAGGAAATGACATTTATATCATTTATTCTTTAAAATTGATAGAATTCTCCATTGCCATTAGAGCACTGATTTGTATTACAGAAACAAGTTCCTTTCTACTGTGAAGACACCTTCTATCTTATTTTAAAACCAAAATGCCGATTTAATGACAATGTCACCTAGCTGAGAATAATAAAATTTGGTTTGATTCTTTGGGATTCGTGTTATTAGCTGATTTTTGTTATGAGCCATTTTAGATGTTATTTCCTTTTTAACATACAGGTTTTCACTAAGGAGGACCAAACATAGATTCTGAAATCTATATTATTTTCGTATTGAGAAACTGTTTAGAGAAAGTCATTGTCTTGTATCCTGAGTGTCTGTGAATGTCATCTGATTTAGAAGGCACACCTAAAACCAAGAAACAATCAAATGACTGAATTTTCCCCCCACTCACTGTGACTAAGAGGGAGTGTTTTCATCTTCACAATAAGAGGAAATCTCATTTCTTTGGGAAAGATTTCCCGTGTTATCTCTACTCGCATTGCTTAAGGAGAAATTTTGTTTTAAAAATAAGGATAAGTTGATATTATGAAGAATTGTCTTTTTTTTTTTTTAAGACCTCTGACTCAATGTTAAGGGCGGGATTTATTTTAAATAGCAACGTGACCAGCAAAGCTTGAAAAATTCTCAGCAACGTGTCCATGGAGCATTTATGAAGTCCATTTCAAGTCTCATCCTCATGCCCTATTGCAGGGTTACAATTGTGACTAATTACTTCCACTATCTGAATTCACTGGCGTGGTTTTCTTTTTCTTTTTAAAATTCAAAGCACTTTGATTACTTTTGTCTTTCTCAAGACTCAAAAGAAAAAGTATGTTCATACGCTGGCTGTTTTATAAGTAGGATATTTTCTTGTAATGAACTGAATTAATAGATTTAAGAAATTATGATAACAGAGAATCAATTTCTTGGTTGAGTGACTTTTATGCCAGAATGATAATACCTAACAGTTTCCTCTAAATAACATGCTTTTTTCCCCCCTAAATGAATCACAGACAGATATCAATTATTGACATATTCATATACAAACAGAAATATTTTTGCCTGAATTGACCATGGTGAAATTTGTCAAGTAGAAGAAATTCTATTTATTGTTATAAATAGGGTTATATTTAGGGAAAAGAATTTAAAACAGGAAGAGAAAAATTATGTAGACAAGCAAAGATAGAGTTAACCCCGGAAAGAATAATGTAATGAAAAATGTAGTTAAACATTTTAAAGTAGTGATACCTTATTATGTATAGAATGACCTAGGAATACACGAAATTCACTGGTTGATTAGATTAAAAATAACAACAGGACATTTTATTGTGTTACATGAAGAACAAGATTGAGATATTCACTTTTAACAAATTCTGCTAATATTGTGAAAACAGGCTACGTCTGCGCTTAAGCTTTATTTAAGAAGAAAATGAGCCCAGATAAATTTCCATATTGTACTTTATTTCCTCCTTGTTAAGTTTTTTTCCTTTTCCTTTTAGTTTCCTTATTTCATGAGTATTACCGAAAAGTGGAAAAGTTAAAGCCTGTACCTTAGAACATTAAAGAAAGAGAGAAGGAGAAAAAGAAAGCAGAATATCTTCTTTAAAAAGCATTTCCTATGTTATTAAATTTCTACCTCAAATTTTCCGACACACTTCTTTGTTTTTTCATTATTCTTCTAGAACTCCCACACTCAAAGAAAAGACGCAAAACGATGGAGGCCTCTGGCAGAGTCCGTCTATGATAGATGGTAATAAGGCCTCACAGAGCAGGAAAGTGGTACCTTTGTGCCTCATGGAATTGGGCTTCCACTGAAAACGATGTATCTTTCTGTCTTATTTGTAAGCGCTCAAAAGTTTATTGAACTTTTACTAGCTAGATATTTATGTAAACTCCTTTATAAAAGGCAGCGTAAGTTTAATGGGAATCCGGGAGTGAGAACATCTGAGTTCTGACCCCAGCTCTCCTCTGGGTCCCCACCAGACTTGAATGAATCTAGATGCCTTTGGCAAACCTTCTTTTGTTCATCCAAAGGAGGTAAGACACCAGCCCTGCTGACCTCACAGGGTTTTTATGGGATGAAGTTTGGTTAGATACGTTTGAGCGTGTGCTCGGAAAGCTGAAGGACACCACAAAAGGACTGGGGATTGCTCTTGTTTACCTGAAATTCTGGTTCTCTCATTGTCAATGTTTTTCTTTCTTGTTTAGCATTTCCTTTGAAGACTTCTCAAGATCAGTGTTGCTGTGACGAGTAGTGGTTTGTGTAGATAAACTCTTGTGTCTGTCAAGTCCAGTGAGATATAGATTTAATTAAAAGAAGAAAAAAGCTTACTGCCTAAGAGCAACAGTAAATTATAGCTTTCCAGCAGACCCATCGAACCTCTTCTTACCTTCCTTCTGGTATTCAACTGAAGGTATCTGCTGTGAATTATTAGAAATAATAACAAAAAATAATGAAAATGATTATTACTGTTGTCATTTATTCAGTACTTTTTAGGTGTCAGATATTTTCAATGTGCCTTACCTGTGTTATCTCATTTAATTCTCACAACAGTGCCATGAAGTGGTTACTCTATTATTTTCCTCACTTTCTAGAATATAATGAGCTTCTCCATATGCATAAGCACTGGCCCCTGCCTCAAATTAACAAGCATAAAACTTGGAAATTTTAGGAGCTATAGGAGATTATTCACTGTTTTCTATTTCTTGCCCTTATTTTATTTTGTTGGTTTAATTTTCCAGGTGTTCTCTTCATGAGTGAGAGGGTTATAGATCAACCCTTGATCCCCAACAAAAAATCCTGCATCTACAAGCGTAATCCAGCTCAAACTTGTGAAGCAACTGGTGTGGTTGTTATTTATGCTCATTAACAATTACACAGTAATATCCAGTTGCCTAACAGAGCCAGTTTGGTGGCTAAAGATGATTTTCCCTATAGAAAGTAATAACTGGTAAGTATGGGAATTAAAAAATGTAGCATTAATTTCTTCTGTGTAGCACCAAGATTTATTAATGGCAATTCTACAATGCAACGGATATAAATGTAACTAGTATAAAGTAAACAGAAGTCAAATACCACTGATATTTTTAAAGTTTAAAAGTAGGTATATTTGCAACACTGCTTTTCTTCCTACAAGCAGTATCAGAAAATTTTATTCATGTGAGATCTAATAACACTGAAATATAAAAGTCTTTAAACCTAAAGATAAATGTTCCTCAAGAATATTGATTTTACCAATCATTTTAAAGCTTGACAATTCGCAAGTGGACAGATTGAAATGACACACATTCTTTTGGAGTGACTATATTGGAAATATTAGGAAACAATGTTTTTCAAGGTCATTACCCTTGAAAAGTAAAACTTCAAAATTCAAAACTAAACTATTTAAATAGTCATGCTTGTACCATGAAGTGTTCTTACACAACATCCCATTTACACTGTTGTTTTGGTTCCTGAACTAAAAGAATTTTAGTATTCATCTCTAACTTGACTATATTGAAATCTTTAAAGTACTTTTTTCTTTAAAAGTTTAAAATGTTTTTCACTGTGTGCCAAAGTGGGAAGATAAAGTACCCTTTTAATTTTTCACTTTGTTTTCCAGCCAATATTCTCTGGAATTGCTCATAGAATATTTATCATAAATTAAGCACTTTTAACATGAGAGATACGGCCATTATGCGCAATTATTCTTTTTTTCCCAGAGAAAATCTTGTTTATGGCATCAAATATAGACAAATCACAGCATAATATAGTTAGTAATCTTTATCAGTACTCAGAGGACCAGAAAATGAAGCAATTCAATGCAGTTTAGGTTTAGGGTATTACTCATGTTGAAAAGCAAAGTTCTTGTATTTGGTTGGAAAGAGATGAGACCCTGGGTACTGCTACTTCTCATTTATTATAATAACAGTATGCAATTTCCTCATCTTGTTTCTACTAGGTTGCTGAGGAGGACTCACAATTTGAGGTCCAAAGCAGGAATAAGCATGTTCCTTGCCATCTGTAGATGAATTTGAGGGGGGGAGTAATATATTGTCCATCGTATGAGAGCAGTTATTCTGCAGGATGTCAGACTCTAAGATCTGGGAAGAAAGGAATTGGTATGGCATGGGTCACACCAAGTGGAAATAGGTTTTTTAACAACCTCATGGTGTAAAACTTGTGCTTACTTGGCTGATTGTCTATTCTGGGCTTTAGAAGTTTGATTACAATTTTCAGTTGGGATCCAAATATCTACCTCCAAATATATGAGTGTCTCTTTAACTCAGCACCCTAAAAAGACAGCAAGAATTAATAGATTTGGACTCCAGTCCTAGCTCTGCTACAAATTACCTTTCTACTTTGTACAGGTACCGGGCCTTTCTATTTCTCTGTTTCCCGTTTCATGACACCTTAGTCTAATGAACAGCAGCGATGTGTTCATTATCTGCCATCAGCTTGAACCCACTGTATGCTTCCTTCAGAGCCTATTAAAGAAGGTTCTAGTATAGGGCTGTGGACAGAGTGTGGGGCTAGCAATCTCTCATGTGTGGCCTCTAGTCCATGTTCCACAGCTTGCTGTGGAAATTTGGACTTAATTTTTCTACATCTTGATTGCTTAATCTGGACTGGCTGGCATCTAAGATTCCACCCCTTTTCTGAAATGCCAGGGCTAGTTTATATGATCCATCAAATGACATACACATAGTACCCATTAGAACTATTGCAGGGTCTTTAACTCTATTTTTTTAAGGTGCTTGGAAGCCAGATATTTAATTATTTTTGGAGTATAGGCAGGATTGGAATGTTCTATTCTGAGCAATTGAAAATCATACCTCTTACTCTGCATGGAGAACAGGCAAGGCTATCACAGCCTTTGGTGGAGGCAGGCCTCTTGTGGGGGTTCATGGGAACCTCAGAGTGGAAGGAGAGTTAATTTTGAGTGGGCAGATTGATTAGATTGTTTCGAGATTAATTTTACGTATCCCCTTATTCATTAGACTTCCACCTGTTAGACCTCTAAATGAAGATAAAAGTACAGGATCGCAGGCCCCAGTAAAATGGATGAGTTGAAATTTTCTCAGTTGCAGACCTTGAGGAGCAGCCCACCATTACCAGAAGGTTCCGAAGCAACAAAGGATGTTGTGCAGGCTGTGGACCGACGACTCTTCTTTCCTTGGCTCCCTGGACAGCAGGCACTCAATGACCAGGTCTCTTATTTCTGATCTTTGTGAAATTAGACAGTAATAAAGAACTTATCTTTTGAAAACACTGCTTCTAACAGCATACAGTGTAGCATTTGCTATCTGAATTCCATCATTTCAGACTCTAGCTTAAATTAGAGTCGGTCAAAAATATCCCAAAGGTTCAGTCCCTCTTTGGGATTTTAGAGAGCAGATTTTCTAACATGGCATGTCCTGTGGATAGCTGGATGGATTCAGCGTGTGTGGGTTGGCCCAACTGGTAAGGACCTGCTGCGAATGGGACTCAGTTGGTGGATTTGGTTTTCGCCTCCTTGGGAGACAGTATATGGTGCCTTTGTTCCATAGCCACAGGCTGCAGCTCCAGCTTAGTGGTTGTCTCCCAGATGTTCTGGCCCACAAAGGACTGAGGTGAGGAAGTATGGACTAATCCTGAAACCCCATCATCATTCCTGGGAAAGCAGTCACACTTCCTAGTACAGGTCAAGACATTTATTCAACAAACAATGCGTTGGAAATTGCAAACCTGGGAGTCTGTAAGTTCACTGTACTCAAAGTTCCTGATGGAGTCCAGAGTCTGGTCAAACATAGAAAGCATGTGGTTCATATTTTAAAGACAGAGACAGGGTATTTGGTCTGCATATTTGAACGTTTTCTTTCCTTAGGGATTTTCCCTGTTAATGGGACCTTTGCAGTGGTAGAACAGCATGTGCATGCGAGGTACGTACGGAACTTCATTTTTCTGAATTAGCTGTAACAAAGCATGCAATTCTTTCTAGCCTTTCCAGTACGGCTCCTTCCAAGTCTGGGGCCCAAAAAATGATAGATTATGCGTGAAGTCTGCCATCACCTTATCTAATTCAGTTCAGTATAAAACTCAGAAACTTTGATGTTCAATATACTGAGTAGACACTGTGGAAAACTTGAAAGGCACATAGGACACCCACTTATGACTTCCAGAAGTATACATTATGGTGAGGGAGGTGGGCACGGATGAATTAAAGATCGTAGAAAGCAAATCCTGATAACAATGGAAATAGAGGTACAAGGGTGATGAGCTCACTGGTGAAGACGTCATCAATTCCAACTGGGGAAACTGCAGAGGACATCCTGGAAGAGGACAGTCCTGAGAAGTCATGCAACTTTTAAAGGATGGGGGAACTTACATGTGTGTCCTTTCTTATCTTTTTCTTCCTTTTTTTTCTTTCCTTTCTTTCTTCTTTCCTTCCTTTCTTTCTTCCTTCCTTCCTGCCTTCCTTCCTTCTTTTCTTCTTTCCTTCCTTCTCTCTGTCTCTGTTCATTTATTCTACAAATATTTCAGAATTCCTGCTGTGGACTACTTATGGTGGTAAGTACTTCATTAATGGCTCATGCAACCTTGGGGCAGAGACAGATCTTAAGCCAGTTGTCGCATTGCCTAATATGAACTGATATAATTGTTCTGAGGGAAAAGAATTGGCCGTATGAGCTACAACAGAGACAACAGACTTGGACTAGGGGTTCAGGGAATGCTGGACCTAAACCCCACTTGAAATCTAAAATATGGGTAGGTGTTAGCTAGTGATAAAGGGCGAGGTGGATACGCATTTCAGGTATAGGGAAGAGCACGAATATTGATGACTCCATAACACAAACTAGTGAGAACAGTAATTTTTTCATACACAATTTGCTATGTAGAGACATCGAATATACATGTGAAAAGCATGTACTCTGGAGTCAGATTGCCTACACTCAAATCCCAGCTCCACCACCCATTGGCTGTGTGGTCTTGGGCACTTTTCTTATTATCGCTAGGCTCCCTTCCTCTCTGTAAATGGGGACAATCATAGCACTTACCTCAGAGAGTGACTATAAGGATTAAAAACATAATATATTATACATACATAATATTACATATAGTATGTTATATATATTATGCATGAATTAAATAAATATATTAATATGTAATGTTAATATAATAATATTAAGTATTAAATATATATTAACTCATTGTACCCTTAAAATTACTTCATGAGGCAAATCCTATAATACATATGACATAAATATACTATAATATAATGGCTATTATAGATATATAGTAGAATATAAATATTAGAATCTAATATATATATTAGAATAGAGCATGGTAATATTATTATTATTGTTATTTTTATACCATTGAGTCCAAACTGAAAAGCTGCATTCTCTAGTTTAATAAATCTGCGTTTGGCCATATATTCCTTTCCCTTTTCATTCTTGAAATGGTTTGAATCTCTGAGTTTTCTTTCACCTTTTTTCCTGAAAGACATCATTTTTAGGATAAAATCTCACTTGAACTGTTCAACCTAAGTTGCTGAAATATGACATTCTTCCCCCATGGAGACAGTGGGATTCTTTGAGAGAAGCCGCGTGTTTTCAGTGTGTTTTATGAGAGTGGGTCATCGGATAAGTGAAATAATGCATCCCTCCATGTTTTCTTTTTTACAACGATCTTTTTGTCTCCAAATCTTTAAGCTCTTATCCTTTTTGTCAGATGTGCCCATCTCAAAATCAGTAACACACAATTTTGCTGTACTCATAATTTTACTCTTACATGTTGATTTATAAAAATTTATTTTAGTGGTATGTTCTTGATTTCCGGAGCTGCTGTGACATTTTCTTGGCTTTCTTTGCTTTGGTTGATATCTAATCTCTTATAATCTTGAACAATAAAACATGTTATCTTATGCTTTATAGTTTCCATCCTCATAACTCACTTTTCATTTTCTGTTAAGATTTCCCTCAGATTTAGATCAACTCCTGTCTATTGAATCTCTATTCAAACTCACCATTACATTAATTTATGTTACAGCCCCACACATGGTACCCAACACATAAATATGTGTAAAACAGAATCATGTGTGTATATGCTATGTCTTTCCAACTAGATAATAAACCGTTGAGGGTAGGATCCGTGCTCATAATTCTCTTGTATTTTCCCAGAGTCTCCAGCACTGGACTCAGCACAGGAAATCCTAGGCGAATTGAACTGAGATACTTCTGCAGCAGAGCTTTGCAGAACTTACGCTGGGGCAGCGTTCTCCGCTTATAAGTATAATTGAGAGCTTAATGACTGAGAAAGATGTTATCTTCAATTTAAAAGTCAGATAAATAAGTCAATAACTTTCCCAATTTTGTTCAATAGTTTTTTGGAGGTTTTTTTTTGCTGACGAAGATTAGCCCTGAGGTAACATCTGTTGCCAGTCCTCCTCTTTTCTTTTTTTTTTTTGCTTGAGGAAGAATTGCCACTGAGCTAACATCTGTGCCAACCTTCTTCTATTTTGTATGTAGGTTGCCACCACAGCATGGTTGATGAGTGGTGCAGGTCTGTGCTTGGGATCAGAACCCATGAGCCCAGGCCACCCTGTACCTAACCACTAAGCCGTGCAGCTGGCCCCCTGTTCAATAGTTTTTAAGGAAAAAATAGACTTGCCCATCCTCACCTGCTAAGTTGTCATACAAAAATATAACTGAATAAAGCAATGAGATTTTGTGGTAATATTTGTATATTTTGAATGAACTCCAGTTACTTTAGTTTTGAAAATGGTTTAAATGGGCTAGAAAGATATAAAATAGTGAGCTACCACACTTTTATAGCAACTAAGTTCAGTGCATGACTATGGTTATAAAAATATGCCATGTGAAGGTATCAACCTGCCACATCATTTTCCTGACAGAATTTTTGTCATATTTCTCATTTCTAAAGCCGTTACTGGAAGATAAAAGCCCGAGATTGAGAAATGTCTGCTCAATCATTTGATCTCCTAAATACCTCAGTCTTAGATTTTACTGAAAATTCGTACCAGGAAAACCCAATCATCACTTATTAAATTAAGTATAAATAATTTAGCAAATATTTATCAATATTATGATCTGAAAATTTAATAGTCCGCCTACGTTTCCAATTGGTAAAAAGACTGAATTTTTGTATGTGAAAAAAATCTCTTGGAATGTATAGAGCCTTAGATTATACTATATAATTTGGTTTATATAACACTATATTTCAAGGTACCAAATTCTAGGTACTAATTTCACGAACTAAAATAAAATTAAATTCCTTTGCGTTTTTCTGTTTGGTTTCCAACTTAAGCACATGCTAATCCTTCCACCACGTGTTTCTACTTCCTAATTACTTGCACTTCCACTCTGACTCTTTTCGTCCTTAGGAAAGACATCTTCTTATTAATGGAATTTACTCAGATTTTGAGCGGGGGCAGTTGAAGCCAGTCCATCTTTGAAGGAGCATGACACAGAACGGAGGGTTCGGAGCCTTCTGCGCGCCTGGAGGGGCAAACATTGAGAAGCATTGGAGAGAAGAAACACAGGCAGATCTGCCATGGTAAGAAGGGTGGACTTTATCTCATAGGCAACTGGGAGCCAAAGAAATAGAAATAACTTTGCATTAACTTTAAAATCATTTACTAATATGTGCCTTATTTAAATGTACACATTTTGGCCATATTCTGATATTTTCAGTCCGTGTCTCATAAAACTGTGTAATGTTTTAATTATTCTTCAGATTGCATTTCCCCACTTTTCTATTTTTTGAAAAAAAACAAAGAAAAGAGAGTAAATCTTTTTTTCCTGCAATTTATAGGTAAGCATCATGGTTTGTTGGAGTATTCCATAATGTAAAAGAAACCACTTTATGTCTAAATAACATAAACAGCCCAAAACTCTGGTCTTCTCCACACCTAGAACAGCACAGAAAATTAGTGTAGAATGAAGGCTAACGAATAAAAACTATCGTACATTCTATCTTGCTGCGATAATTTGTTTGGCCAGGTGCTATGGAAGGTAAATGATCTTACCTTTCCCTGATTGTGCCTGCAAAACAAATGATACGATGATTCCTCACCAGATTTATTTTATCTCAAAATGAGATAATAGATTGTTGAATCAAAGCCAGAAAGTCAATCAGGCTAATCTCAATACCAGACCTGAAATAATTAAATCTCTCCATTGTATAGGAGCTCATATTTGGCTGATGAATTGATTTTAATGTTTTTCATACTTTATTTGTATTATGCCCTTGATTATGGCTATCTGGGCAGTAGTAAATGACTTCATTAAGCAAGTAGCTAATTAAATAACTACCTAGATACCAATAAACAGCTGAACACAGAAACCGAAGATGTTTAATAGAATTTAAGTAAAGGTAGAGTTGAGCATCATTGTTTCCAGATTCTTGTCAAACATCAATTACCTCTTTTATATAAACAATTGAGACTATAATACAGCCATTTACCATTGGGGAAAAAATTAACAGAGTGTTGAATAGTCAACTTATAGGCAAAACTGTCAGTGGTGACTGGCATTTACACAGAATCTATCCTGAAGCCATCTTATAGTTTCTTCTTTAATTTGAACGATCTCTCGCTTTCTGGAATTAACTGATCAATTTCCAACTGTATCCACCGGGCTACTGGTTACTAATGTGTTGCTTACAATGTTCTCAAGAACTGAGATGCACTGATAAGTTAGTTTCTTCCTACAACTGTTATTTTTTCCCCTACAGACCCCTTCCCAGGAGCAGCTCTGCCTCTACGTCTAACTTCAGTCTCAAGGCTAAATCCTTAGCTTGATTTCTTCCTCAAGTAGGATGCACATTTATTAATTCATTTATTTACTCATTCACTTAGTCATTAGATTAATTCACAAATATATGGAAATGGTAGCGGGAGAGGAGGATTTATAGATTAATAACTCCATGTTTTCAAAGAGCTTCTGATGTGTGGGAAGCCATGAATAATGAAAGTGGAACCTAAGTGCAAGGCTAGTGACAAGTGTTTAAACTTGCATCGTATGTCTAAACTCAGTTTAATGGGGTGGGGCTGTAGGTCTATGTCTCAGAAAAATTATCTTATAAGGTATCCTTTTTTTTTTTTTTTGCTTTTTTTTTGGTGAGGAAGGGCTTTTAGCTAACATCTGTTGCCAATCTTCCCCATTTTTCTCTTTCTCCCCAAAGCCCCAGTACATAGTTGTATATCCTAGTTGTGCTTTGATGAGCTGTGTGTAGGCCCATGCCTAGGATCCAAACTGGCGAACCCTGGGACACCAAAGCAGAGTGCACGAACTTAACCATTCTGCCACAGGGCCGGCCCTAAGATGTAGTTTGATAGGAGTTAATACTCAGTCTAGAGAGAGTGTATGAGGGAGGAAGTTGTTGCTGATGCTGGAGAAGTAAGAAGAAATCAGATAATGGAAGGACTTTCACGCCAACCTCTGGTGGGTGAATTTTACTCTGAAAGTTAGTTCTCCATTTAGCTTCCATATTAAACAGAGATTGGGAGGAGTAGTCTAAAGGATTTTCAATGACAACATAATCAGGTTTGAATTTTAGAGTGATTCGAAAACCCGTTAAATGGATATTAGTTGATCAATTCTATGATTGATTGATTTGACCATTTACTGATTCCTTTGCCCACATTCTAGCTCTAACATTCTGGTTAGCTATGTCCCCACTGTTGTCTCATATCAAGGAACCCACTCTTCCAGTACCACCTCGTATGTGTCCAGGTCACTACTTCAAGGACCTGAAGCCTAGTGATTTTTTTATTTCATCGGGATCTATAATCTATTGATTCTACCAGGTTTTCATCATCCCTCACCACTCTGATCTTCTCACGTCTCTCCGTGCCCGGTTTATATTACATGATATAGCCATTTTTTCCTCTCTTCTCCATCTGAAATAATTTCAAACCTACTTAAATCCACCTCTCTTTTGCACTTGCATTCAGACTGTTGAAGGAAAACATGCAGCTTTGCTGGCAGGTCTGACTTTCTATTGAAGAAACTTTAGTGCTGCCTGGCAATTCTATTTCATTTTTCTCCCATTTTACTGCAAAAATAAAACAATCAGAAAAGAATCTTCAGGGTCCTTCCCACATCTACCAACCCACTTGCTTCTGTAGTCATCTACCTCGACTCCTGTTTTGATAGATGGGTTGTCTCCTTCTACCTAAGGCCAATCCCTTCCTTGTGCACTGCATTCCATCATCTTGTTCAAAATGAGTCATTGCTCCAGAAATTTCCCCCCACCCTCTCCACATAATCCTCTCTGCAGGATCACTTCCATCAGCATACAAACATCTGATACTAGCCTCCGCTTAAAAAAGTAACTCTTCATTGATCTTGCCTTCAACTCTAGCTATCTTTCCAAGTTCTGTTCCCTATTAATGAAAAATTTCTCTCAAAAGTTGTCTGTGTTTGTTCTCTCCTTTTTCTCTCCTCCCATTTTCTCTTGAACTCAGTCCAATTAAAATGTTCCCCTCCTCTGCCATTAAAACAACTCTTGTCAGTTATGTCTGGATTCTCACGTCCATTGGTCATTTGTTCATGTTTATCTGCTCGAACCAGTCTCCTTACTTAGAACAGTTGATCATACAGTAGAGGAATGGGGAGGTGAAGGGAATTGTTTTGTTTTAAATATGGCCATTAGGTTAAAATACCATAGTTATATAACATTTTGTTACTTTCTAAGGTCACCTAGACACTATAGAATGCATTCTTGACTAATCAAAGTCAAATTTGACTTGTATCTTTACTCCTTTTGTGGACAAGGTAAGGACCTGTGGTGTCTTTGATTTCATTAAACTCCTTCTAAATTGTACAGTTTTATTTTAACATGTTTTAATCATATATATTAAAAACCCTATAACATACTACAATTTTTGTTTTATACAATCAATATTCAGTTGAATTTACCACGCAATTATTTTCACATTGTTCTGTATTTCTTCTTGCATTTTCTTGTTTGCAGCTGTGGACTTTTTCTTCTGATCAGCTCCCTTTAGTATTTCTTTAGAGTACGTCTGCTGATGATAAATTCTCTGTTTTTGTTTATCCAAATGTATCTTTATTTCATCCTCATTCTTGAAGGGTGTCTTCACTGACAGAATTACAGGTCGGTATAACGTGGTTCAGCACTACGTTTTCTTGGGCTTCCATTGTCTTCCGAGAAGTCAGCTATTAGTCCAACTCTTGATCTTTTGAAGGTAAATTGCCTTTTTTCTCTAGCTACTTTTAGTATTTTACCTTTATATTTGGTTTTCAAAAATGTTAGTACAATGTTCCTATGTGTGAAATTTAAAGATATTTATCCTACATGTGTATCCTGCTTCAATTTATTTTTGTTACAACAGTTTTGGAATTCATAGCCATTTTATTTTCAAATTTTCTTCTGCCCTATTCTCTCTCTTTTCCTACTGGAATTGCCCTACCTGTTTGTTAGGGCTGCTTGTTGCATTCCGTATGTCTCTTACCTTCTCTGCCATAGTTCCAATCTTTCGTGTCTTTGTATTTCCTTCAGGATGGTTTCTTCTGATCTATCTTTTAGTTCATTAATTCCAGCTTTGACTAATCTGCTATTAAACTCACTTGTTGGTTTCTTAGTCTTGCTATTATTAGGTTTTTTTCAATTCTGCTTTATCTTCTTTTATACTTTCCACTATCTGTCCAATTTCTCTATTCTATCTTTTATAGTTATTTTAAATTCAGTGTCACAGCCCCTATGGATCTGTTTCTCCTGTCATTTAATTCTGCTGTTTACGAAAATGTTGTCATCTTACGTGCAGCAGTATTTTTTATTGTGTGCCAAACATGATATTAAAAAATTATAGCAATAAATTGATAATACACTATAACCTGAGAGGTTTCCCTGTGGGGCTTCATCATAACTCTTATAGTGTAGCTCATTGGTGTACTAAACTAAGCACATAGGGTTTATGTGCATTCCCACTCCCACTTGGAGAGCTCTGGGATCCACTTTGTGTCTTATTAAGTCTGCAAAGCTTCTGAGGCTTCTATTCAGCTTCCCAACCTCTCAGCAACCTTCTCCAGCATCAGCGAATCCCCCTGGTAAAAGATATCTGAGACCCTGGGCTCATCACGTGGAGTTTTTTCTCTTCCCAAATCCTGGCTCCATAATTAAAAAAAAAAATCCAAGTATTCAGAATCAGAGGAAAGAGTACAATAAGACTCCAAGTATCTATGCAGACTAAACAATTACCACTTTCTTTTTAGCTCTCTGATACCCTTAAAAAGAAGTTCTTATCTTTTGTTTAGCTTTTAGAGTTTTTCTCAGAGATAGGGTTGGCCTAATTTATATGTGTAGCCTGACATTCCTGGAGCTGGAGGGCCTTGCACACCTTGAACACTTTCTTCTATTGGATCCCGGAGGAGCACTTGCACCCTTTGAAGCTTCTTACCTTACACTTCTCTCCGCCTCTACTTTGCTGCTTCTAATTTTCCAAGTCTATAAGTGAGGAAGTGTCCCAAGCTCCTTCCTCAGCCTTCTCCTTCTCTATCCACTCTTGCTCCTTAAAGGGATTTGCATCTAGTCTCATGGCTTCGAAGAGCTTCTATATGTGACAATTTCCAAAGGTGTATTTCCAGCCCAGTTTTCTCTCTTGACCATCAGATTTATGAACCAAATTGACTATGCAGCATATTTATTTGGATGTCAAATAAACATTTCACACTTAATATACCCCAAAATGAGTTTCTAATTCTCCACTCCAACTAGTTACTTCCATAGTCTTTCCTATCTCAGTAACTGGCAGCTCCAGTCTTCCATTCGATTGGGTTAGAGAATGTGGCGCCATCCTTGACTCCTCTCTTTCCCTTCAACTTTACATCCAAACCATCAGTAGTTTTACAGGTATTACCTTCAAGCTACATCCAGAATACTCAGGCCATTTCTCCAAACATCTTATATAACACTCTGGATTATTGCAACAAACTCCTAACTATTTTCCTTGTTTCACATTGCACTCACCTCCCACACCCCCAATCTATTCCACACTCAGCAGCCAAAATGATCATTTTAAAAGTCAATAAAATAGCTGGTAACTTCTTTTTAGTACTTACAGGAACTATTCTAAGTACTTTAAATATGTTAACTTTTTAAAACTTCATACAATCCGTCTCCTACCACACCCTTCCTGGGTCGCTGTGCTCCACACATACTGAACTTCTTACTAGTTCTCAAACACGCTGAGCACACTCCCACCTCAGGGCCTTTCTACTCGATTTCCCTGTGCATGGAATGCTTGTCTCGCAGATGTCCAGAAGGATTGCTTAGAATCACAACCCTTCGTGATTCCTGAGCACGCTTTATAGTTTTAAATTTCTCTACAGCACTGATGGCCACCTGCCATTTTATATGTCCTCAAGAATGGCAGTGACTTAATCTGGTTTGCTCATTACTATATCTCCTAAACTGCAACAGTATCTGGCACAAAGAAGCCATTCAAATATTTGTTGAATGCATGAATGAATGGGTAACTAATTTACACAGATACTTAATGATGGCTTTTTGGAGTAGCACAGAACAGATGACGTAGCACCTCTTTAGTGACTACTTTCTGTGATGGAGTAAATGGCAGCAGGGGCGGGTCAGAAGAAACATTGTGATGAAATAAGATCTAGCCTTGGCTTTGTCATCAGTGAGCTACGTCATCTTGGCTAATTGGATTCATCATCTTGGATCTCCATTTCCTTATCTTTAAAATGATGTATTGAAAGAAATGCTTCTTTAGGGACAAAATAAATGATAAACTATGGAAGAATTTATATGGTTGTGGACATAATTGGTAGAAAAATCAATTTAGTATATAGTATTAAATTCTCAACCCTGGGTAATTTTGTGCCCTGCACCCCCAGGGGAACTTTGGTAATATCTGGAGACATTTCTGGTTGTAACAACTGTGAGTTGAGGATAAGCTACTGCCATTTAGCAGGTAGAGGCCAGAGAGGCTGCTAAACATCCTACAATGCACAGGACAACCACCACTACCCCTAACAAAGAATGATCCAGCTCAAATGTCAAAAACGCTGCAGCTGAGAGACCCCAGGATAGAGCAAATGGAGCTGCTTAGGTGTTAGGATGAGACAAAGAGAGAAGAACAACAGCTGAAAGAGACAGAACTTGGAGACAGGGGCTACCCATATAAAGTAGAATATATCCTCTTCAGATGCTGGAACAAAGATTAATATCTCAGGAACACTGATAACAGGAATATCAACACAGCGGTGGATGGCATCATGTGTGAACTTGGAAGACAATGACCACAGATGGAAGGGAGGTTATCTGAGTGTGCCTCAAACTAGTGTCCCTAGGGCATTTAGTGATTACGCACATCCCGGCCCATTTGTTTCTAATTGCAGTAAAGACCATGCTCTGTTATATCACTAAGGTGAATATCATCAAGTTTTAGAGGAAATAAATCCACAAGATGCTCCATAAAAGTAATCTCTACTTTTTGGCACCCAAGTCTATCAAGCATTGATGAGGCAAGCAGGAAACCTAATGAAAATAATAGAAGGAAATCTTTTCATCAACACCCATCCCTAATGTCTCAGCTATCAGGTCATTGTTTTTGCTTCTCTAGGTGGACTCTGCATCTGCAGCCAACATAGGAAGCTTTGATTTTAAACAAGGCTAAGTAGCAGTTTTTACCACATGACCAAGCCAGTTAATGGTGCCAGCCCTGCCTCAATTAAGATGCAGTAGTTTTTAAGTGTGTTTATATTATAGCTTCTCTCTCTCTCTCTCTCAGGCACAAACACAGACACAGACATGCACTCAGAGACACCGGAATGAGGCCTTCAGCATCTGTCCTGTAGCCATCTACTTTTTCCCCCAAAGGAACACGAACAGAAAATTTATATAGGTTCAAATATCGTTGCTTTATTGGCAAGGACGGCGATGGAGTTAACTTGATGTTTTGCAATGACTCCCCTTTTCTCTTAACTTGGGTAAAAATAGCCATTCTATAACATTATAATCATCTTATTTCAACTGTAAAGAGAGTTAGAGATGAGAATGACTTTCTGCTATGCCCTCTAAAATATCTTGGTAAAGAAGTTCATAGAACACTATGATAAAGGATAACATAAATCCCATCAGGGTGGATGTACTGAGGTAAGCAGATTTGCGTGATAGGCGTGTGAGGTCAGGGATGGGGGAGAGGGCAGGGACAGGATATCCTCTTCATCAAACATTATACATTGCTTTCCTCATCATTAACGTAGCAGAGTTACACAAATTGTCCTGGCTCAAACACTTAGAGGACCAGAAACTGAACCCACCCTTCCATTAGGTTCAAAGTTAAATGATCATACAAGGAAGCTTGTAATGTCCTGTCCAGAGAATGTGGCCAGATAATGAGAATTTAAAAAATGGCCTGGTGGCACTGTGACTAGGTTAAACGACTTCTGCAAGGTGCAAAGGAAACATAAATGATCCCAATGCTGGAAGAAATTAAAGCTTAGTAGCAGGACTGTTTATGTTAGAATGGGCTCATTCTTTTCCAGCTCTTTAGGTGACATTTCCATCTTGCTTCCTTGGGCAGAAAAGCAAGAGTAGGCAGAAATTACCTCAGAATAAGAGCAGGCATTTTACTGGTGCTTTGGTGCTTGGTAGGAGTTCAATAAATAATTACTTTCTAAAAATCACTAAAAAGCACATATTTTATTCCAGGCACTGGCTAGAAGATATAGAAATCCAAACAAATAAGGATATGGTTTCTGAACTCCAGGAATTTAAAATGGAGTTGGAGGTGATAGATCGACTAATTATAGTTTGCAGTGGGTTGGCAAATTATGGCCCATGGGCCAAATCTGGTTCATTGCCTATTTTTGCAAATAAAGTTTTATTGGAAAACAGCTATGCCCCTTCACTTATATATTATTTGTGACTATTTTCACACTACAACAGAATTAAATAGTTTCAAAAGAGACCATAAGACTGTCAAAGTCTGAAATACTTACCCTCTGCTCCCTTATTTGAAAAAGTTATAAGATCTAACTACCAGAAATACCAGAGGCAAAGAAGAGAGAAAAATCCAGTCCAGAATTGAAGAAAGAAATTTTCAAATTGAAAAGATTCATAAAGTGCCAAAAAATATGAATACTTTCAAGAACTAAAATTTACCCCTTGATACACTCTCACGAAGTAGGTGATATGATTATCACAATTTCACAGATGGGAAACTTAGACATGGAGATGTTAGATAACCTTCCTAAGCACTTTACGTGTAGACACTCACTTAATCAATCATTATCCCATGTTAACAGATGGGAAACTAAGGCATAGAGAAATTTAAAAACTTACCCGAGGTCACATAGGCAATAAGTGCCAGAAATGGATCTTTAACCAAAGTGCTCTGACTCTGAATGGATATGCTTATATAGCCGACTAAATGAAGGCTCACAACCAAACACCAATGGAACCTTTGCTTCTCACAGTAACACAGATTAAAATAGCCGAAAAGCAGTATCTTCAAATTTCACAGTAGATATAATATTAAGACAGACTACTAGATTGATTTTATTTAGCCAGACCATAACTCAATCATGAATTTAGGACTTTTGCTTCCAGTCATGGTGGAGTAACTAGTACAGGACTTGCCCTCTCACCATAAGCAACTAGAAAACCTATAGGAGAAACCTTGTTTTAAGATATTGAACAATGGTTAGTACAGGACTGAGATCCCTGAGAAAAGAGGAACAAATAAAGTAAGCCCTACAATTGCTTCTTCGTTCTGCTGAAAAATACTTATCTGCCAGTAAAACAAAACTCGACACTCTTGAGGAGAAGACAAAAAAATTCAGACTATCAATCATTTTATTAGCAATAGCTACCACCCAATCAAAAATTTCTAGAGATGCAAACAACATATCCAGAGATGACAGAGATTATAGAAGTAGAAGAAAAGGACTTTAAAATAGTTATTGGACAGATGCTCAAGGATTTAGAGATAAACATGATCCGAATAATAAGATAAATGAAGATATCTATTTTTTTATTTTTCTTTTTTGAGGAACATTAGCCCTGAGCTAACATCTGCTTCCAATCCTCCTCTTTTTTGCTGAGGAAGACTGGCCTTGAGCTAATAGCTGTGCCCATCTTCCTCTTGAAGATATATTTTAAAAAAGTAAATGGAATTTCTAGAGAAGAAAAATACAACGTCTGACATGGAAAATTAACTGGATAGGCTTAATAGAAGCTTAGACATTGAGGAGGAAAAAAAAAGACCAGTGAAACTGAAGACGTGAAATGAGAACAATTCCAAAGTGAAGCACAGAGAGAAACAGACTGAAGAAAAGTTCAATGAGCCTCAGTCACCTGTGACAAAATATAAAGTGGTATAACACAGAGATCCAGAAGAAGAGGGGAATTGAAAAAAAAAAAGTGAAGAAATAATGACCAAAAGTTTACACACACAAGAAGCTAAATAATCTCAAATATGATAAACAGATAAAACAACATTAAGACACATCATAATCAAAAAACTGAAAACTAGTGAGGGCCAGCCCTTTGGTGTAGTGGCCAGGTTTGGCACACTCCGCTTCAGTGGCCCAGGTTTGCAGGTTCGGATCCTGGGTGTGGACCTACACCACTTGTCAGCGACACTGTGATGGTGACCCACAGATAAAGTAGAGGAAGGTTGGCACAGATGTTAGCTCAGGGCTAATCTTCCTCAAGCAAAAAAAAGAGGAAGATTGGCAATAGATATTAGCTCAAGGTGAATCTTCCTCAGCAAAACAAAAACAAAAAGCTGAAAACTAAAGAGAAGAGAAAATCGTAAAGAAGCCAGAAAAAAAATATAGACATGTTAGCTACAGGGGAGTAAGATAAAAATGGCCAATGACTTTTAAGAGAAAGAGCAGAAGCCAGAATCTGATGAAGTAATCATTTTAAGTTCTGAAATAAATAGAGTGGATCTAGAATTCTATATCTATAAAAATATCTTTTAGAAATTAAGGAGAAATAAATAATTTTTAGGCAAAAAATCTGAAAGCATTTATTGTCAGTAAACACTTAGTACAAGAAATATTAAAGGATTTCTCTTAGAAGAAAGGGAAATGATAACAAATGGAAACTTGGAAGACCACCACGAAAAGTAAATATGTGGGGAAATATTTAAATGTCTTAAAAAGAACACTGATTGTTTAAATTTTAAAGAATATATTGAATTTTATAACACATGGAGAAGCAAAAGCATGATACACTAGCACAAGGAATGGAATATGGAAATCGGAAGTATGTCATTGTAAAGCTTTTTTATTTTCCATAAAATGGTGTGATATTACTTGAATGTGGGCAGTTATAAATTACAGATGCTTATTGTAAACTCTGGAGGACCTACTAAAAAATTTAGAATGGCTAATAATCCAACAGTGGATAAAAAGTGTAAGATCAAAAAAAAAATGAAGGCAGAAACAAATGAAAAGAATGAGAAAGAAAACAAATAAATCGCAAGATAGTAGACTGAAGACCATCCAACCGTTTCGATAATTAACTCAATTGAAATGGTCTAAATGCTACAATTAAGAGGCAGATATGGAGTTGCCTCAGGCTGTTATCTCCCAGAGCATCCAGGAGTCATATTCACTTGTTTTCCTCACTCTTCCCTCATGTCACTGAGGTGCTGTGGTTTAATCTAGACTGAATTTATGTGGATGAGACAGGGCTGCAGGAGGAGGAAGAGCGACGAGCAGCTTGGCTAGAGAGAATTATAGAGATGGACCACAACGTTGTGCCTATTGGAGAACCCACCGTGAAGGTCTGCAGGGCCTACCAGCCGTTCCCAACACCACCAGCACCACAGTGACAGGGAGGAAAAGGATGGTGAGGACAATGAGGATGGCAAGAGAGACCTGGAGGATGCTGCACATACGCATGTGGAAGGGATGAATAACTCTGACAAGTCTCTTCTTGATGGAGAAGAAATGAAGTGGACATAGAAGGCCAAAAACCAGACAAGGACCAGGGAATAATCTAGGACAGGGATCAGCAAACTAGGTTCCAGGGGCCAAATCGAGCCCATAAAATCTACACTATTAACTATCTGAGCCTTTACAGAAAACTTTGTGGCCTCTGGGGCTAGAGAAATCAGGCAGAAGCTGCTTCGAGACCGCCGGCCAGCTCTGCACTTCCCTGCACCCCCTGCAGAAGTGCTGGGGGACCCAGTGTCTGAAATCCCACGCTGAGCCCCTCCTGGGCTGCTGCAAGGTCCTGACCTCCTTGACTCCTCTCAGAGCATCAGCCTGCCCTTAGGTCTCTTGGGCCTGACCCAACTTCCTGGACACCAATTGGCCCCTTGTTTGCCAGGTCTGGTCTCTATCTATCCCTCTTTAATAACGACACGACACCAATTGAAATAAAATGCGGAAGTTGTCACACTGGGAGAAAAACCCGACGACTATATTCTGTCCATAAGAGACCTTCTTAAATATCAAGAAATAGATAGGTTACAATAAAAAAAAGGGAGGAAAAGATATAGCAGTCAAATACATCATGAAGAAGCTGGAGTGGCTATATCAGTATCAGAAAAAGTAGGCTCAGGACAAGGAATCTTGCTGGCTGTGAAGAAGGACGTTTCATAACGATCAAGGAGTAAATTGATTGAGAAGAAGTAACAATCCTAAATGAGTGTGCACCTAATAACACGGCTTCAAAATACCTACGCCAAATAAAATAGACGATCAGCAATCAGAACTGGAGACTTCGACAATCCTCTTTCAGTCAATGATAGAATAAGCGGGCAAAAAAAAATCAATAAGAGTATACAAGACTTAAAGATATCAACCAATTTGACATAATTGATATTTCTAGAACAACTCATTCAATAACGGTACATGTTCTTTTCAGGGACACGTGGTAAATTCTCCAAAAACCAACTCTTCGGAAAGTTAAAAAGTTTCAATATTACAGAGTATGTTCTCTGACCACAATAAAATTAAATTAGAAATCAATAGCAGAAATATATTAGTAAAATCCTAAAATACTTGGACATGAAACAATACGTTTTTAAATAGCCGATGACTCAAATGAGTAATCACAAGGAAATCAAAAAGTATTTTGAAGTGAACGAAAATGAAGACACAGCATGACAAATTTTCAGGCTACAGCTTAAATAGTGCTTAAAAGGAAATTTAGAGTTTTAAATGTGTGTATTTGAAAAGAAGAAAGTTCTAAAGTCAACAGTGGAAACTTTCACTTTAAGAAGTGAGATAAAGGAGATAGAATTAAACACAAAGGAAATAAAAGGAAGAAAGTAACAAAGAACAGAAATCAGTGAGATCGGAAACAGACAAACAATAGAGAAACTGAATAAAGCCAAAAGATAACTCTGAAAATTTCAGTAAAATTAAAAATAGCTTTAGCTAGACCAATCAAGGGCAAAAAAGGAGAAGAGGGTACAGTTACAAATGTCAGGAATGACAGATCCTGGGTCCACTAGCCTCTCAGATGGCCCCAATTATCCTCACCTCCCGCTATTCATGCCTTTGGGTATTTCCATTTCACATTAATAGAAATAATACACTTGACCAAAAAGATACTGTGGAGACGACCACGTGTGACTCCCAAGGCTAGGCCTTGAAGACATTGTGGCTTCCATCCTGTTCACCATCGGATCACTCACTCCAAGAGCAGCCAGTTGTCCTGGTTTGACCACGAGTAAGAAGCCTGGTGGGAAGGTTCATGTGACAAGGAACTCCTGCCAATAACCAGCACTGATCTGTCAGGCGTGTGTGTGAGCCACCCTGAAGGCAGATCCTCTGTTCCCTAGCTGACTGCAAATTCGTGAGAGAGTCTTAGCGGGACCCACCCAGCTAACACGCTCTTGGATTCCTGACCCAGAATCCAAGAACCTGTGTGAGATTTGAAATATTTGTTTTAAACTTCTAAGTTTTTGTTACACAGCAATAGATAATACCAATCCTATAGAAGGACAACAAGGGAATACGGTAAACAACTTCATGTCACTTCGAAGAAATGGACAAATTCTTTGAAAAACAAAAATTACCATAACTGTGACAAGAAGAAACGGAAAATCAGAAGAGCCTTGTATCTATTAAGGAAATCGAATTCATAAATAAAAACAAGTCCACAGTGAAACTTCAGGCCATAATGGCTTCACTGGTGAATTTTATCAAACATATTAGAAGAAAACAATACTCATCCTACCTTAGCTCTCAGAGAAAATAGAGGAAAAGAGAACATTTACCAATTCATTTCATGAAGCCAGCATAACTCTGGTATCAAAACTTGAGTAAGACATTACAACAAAAAGACCAGTATTCTCCATAAACCTAGATGAAAACATGCTTAATAAAAATACATAAACAAATAATTGAATCCCAATTTGACATTGATTATATAACATAGTGAGGATTTTTAAAAAAATCTCATCTGGGTATGTATACTATCAAGACTTAAGCAACAATTTTTCTTAAAGTCTGCTTGGAAATACGATTCCAAATTATAATGGGTACCCGACACTCAGAAACTTTACCCTTAAGCATTATGATACACACCATCCCACCAGCGAGCTAGGTTGAACCAGTGAGGTTATCTGAGGACATTAGGTAAACATTTGGTCAACTATTTTTTCCACCACACATTCGATCAACTCTTATCTTCCACAATTGAAGGATATGACTTTGGCACTCTTCTCTGAAGAGCGCTTGAGTTTAAATAATGTGTCTTTATGTGACGATGTGTTACATCTCTATAACAAAGTGCTATAGTTTCAATCACAGTATATGATACGACACTAGCAAAACAATTTCCCCAAAGAGACTTCTGAGGATAAAAGATTGAAAAGTAAACTCAATTGAAATGAAGAATTTAAGTAAGCAAAACTGAATTTTCATAGTAAGAAGATTTGGCTTTCTGCAGGATTAAATTTATGTGAGTTCGTTATTAAATTAATTTAAAAGGTATGTTGCTGAGCTAGGAGCTGGGCTTGTCTTAAGTCTGCATCCTCATCGGAGGATGGTTAAAAGGATTCTTTGTTAGCGTGACAGTGATAACAGAGGGCTGCCCCTCTGTGTCACAGGAGAAATAGTCATTTGTCTAATATTTATGCGCATTACACCTTAAAACATAATGTTCCAACAGGTATTTTTTTAAACATACTGGAAGGGAGTTGAGATAACCTAAATTTTTTACTTGGCTTGTTTTCTCCATTTTTTCAAAGGATGCCATGTTAATATTCACTTTAATAATTACTTAACCATTGGCTTTGATTTTCAATAAAGCATGCTGTTTTAATTGCCTAACCCTTCTACAATCATCAGCTCATGGTAGACCACACATGGGCAGGAGAGGTGAAATATGAGATGGACTTCACCCTGCCCTCTTGCTTCCTCTCAGCCTGACCCAGAGCCTGTAATCCTTCCATTAGATTTGCCTTAAAAAACCAAAGCATCGTCTTCAGAAGACTAGATAAAAAGTAAATGCAGAAATTGAGAGATGTAATGTATTAAGCAATAATCATCTAAAATTCTGCGAATATAGTCATAATTTTCTCAAAGGAGAAAAGAGGAAAATGATAGTACCTTTCTTCTGGTCTCTGAACAGCCAGGTGGTGTCATGCGGACACACACTGTGGTTTAGGGAATGTCTCGAGGAAAGAAAGAGAGGATGAAAGACCGAGGGCACACTTCCTAGAGAGCTTTTCTGCACTCAAAAATTTCCTACCACCTGAAATGGTGTGCAGCACACTTCTGCCATTCTTTTCCAGAGCCATGTGAAATTCACATTTTCTAAAAAGCTTTCCTTGATTAAAGATTTCTGAACCTGTTTTATTTTCAAAACTGCTTATGGACTTGATTCTCTCTGACTTGAATTTATTTCTGAGAGTTGCTTCTACTAAAACTTGCCTCTCAACGAGATGAGGAATTCCCTGAGTGTATGAAGCAAGTTACCTTTTTTATTGAATTCCCAAATAGCATCAACCATGAATTCTATACACAAATATAAAACGCTAAATATAACATCTAGATCAACCACCAGCAAGCTCTTTTTTTGCCATTCACACACTTTTCTCCTTCCCTCGCTAAAACACCATACACTTTCCTTTATCTTTCTTCTTTATTCTTTACATATATTTATATTCTTTACATCTTTATTCTTCAGAAGGAAATCTTTGAGAAATTCTGGCCTGCTCCTGCTTCTCTTTTCCTGGTGTCTGTCCCAGTTTGAAGCCTGAGGCCACACTGACACCTTCTTGCCATTTTCCTGGCTTCTAAGACACAAGGCAAGGAGAGAAGAAAGCAGGACTATCCTAGCCTTAGTGGAGGCATCAAGAAGGACATGATCTGTGAAAAGTAAAAGCTGTTCTGTAACCAAGAATAGGGGTTGCTGATGGGGGAATCGCGTCAGACAGAAACAGCACTTTTCGTTGATGGCTAATGGGAAGTCACACGAAGTCCTCCAGCGTGTGTGTGTGTGTGTGTGTGTGTGCGCACGCACTTGTACAGGCTATAAATTAGCCTCAGAGATGGCTGTAGCACACTATTAATTCCAGGAAGTTTTCTATAAATTCCAGTGGTCAAATTTCTCCCTCACATTCATAGAGAACTGATTTGGCATCACTAACAGGCCTCCTTATAGATATAGGTAAAAAGGCTGGTACCACAAAACCTGTATGGACCCCACTTTTTACTTCCTTGCTGCCTTAGGCAGCATAAAGTCCTAAAACTGAAACAGAGTAACTGCTTTTTCTTGGGGATGGATTGCTCCATTCTAGTCTTTGAAAAAAGAGAAGAAAACGCCAAGATGAGGCAAAATAAGAAACATCTCACCTGTTTGGCAGTTGATCCCTCCTACTTTTCTCTCTTCTCTTGGCCCTTGAGTGCCCAGGGCCCTCGTTGCGCCCCAGGAGTGTCCTCTGTGTTTCAATATTATCCTTCCTTAAAAAGTTTTCCTTTCTGTCTCTCAGATGTTAAGAGAGACTTATCTGGCATCCAAAAAACTTGACTAGGACAGTTGCTTGCTGATCCTTCAAATCCTGTTGAACTGAGCTTTAAACTGGTTTGGGGAAAACTACTTTGGTAAAAGAACTCTTTTAAGTTAACTTGAAAGTAAAGCCATGCCATCATTTACTATTTTCCCACATCTTCACTTTGAAGCTGAAGCACAGCTCGTCCTCAGGTTGTTCTGGATCTTCAACCTAGGAGCTGGGAAAGACGAAACTCCCACCACTAAAGGAAATCAACATCATTCTGGACACATTCGGCGCCTGCTTTCACTTGATCCTGGCAATCGAGATTAAGCACTTTTTGACGTCCTCGCTTTGGGAAACCCCTCCTGTCATAGGGACAGCTCCATTCAGCTGCTGGGAGGCGATTGTCTGTGGGTCACTCATGTTTCTGCACATCCTGTGAGGAGAGGCAATGATGACCTTTGTTTCAGACTCTCTTTCCAAGGATGTTTGAATAGTGAACAGCCTTGGAAGGTAGAGAAGGTGACTCTCTCCAGAGCAGAGGGCAGATTTGTCCGCTGACAAGTATAATTCAGATAATATCTCCCTGCAGGGCAAAGGGTGAGCAGGTTTGCTTGCACCCTGTAATGAAAGATTGGGTTTCCTGAGCTCAGGGTTCCTTGGCTGGGCATTGCCCCTGTGGGACTTGGAAGCCTGAGGAACTGGTGCAAACATGAAGGTCATGCTTCCTTCTCTTCCATGAGTAATAAGGCTCTTTGTCTCTGACCCAGGAGTTTCCTGTCTTCTGCCAGAACCCTGTGAAGCCTTGTCAGGCTAGGTTGTTAGTTGGAAAGTCCAGTAAAATCTCAGACACCTCACAGTTCTTGACACAATTCCCTTTAGACTTTTCCAAATGATAATCAGAAATAAACTCCATTCCCAAATTCTAAGGAATATCGGGTTGAAGTTCATTCAAGAACTCACACCATGATGGGACAACTAGACAGCCACATGCAAAAGAATGAAGTCGGACCCTTATCTCAAACCATGTATAAAACTAACTCAAAACGGATTAAAGACGCACGTGTAAGAGCCAAGCTATAAAACTCTTAGAAGAAACAGAAGAGTAAACCTTTATTACCTTTGCTTTGGCAATAGATTCTGAGATATGACACCAAAAACACCAGTGGCAAAATGAAAATTGGATAAATTGGATTTCATCAACATTAAAAACCTTTGTCCTTCAAAGGACACTATGAAGAAAGTGAAAAGACAAGCCACAGATCGAGAGAAAATATTTGCAATTCATATATTTGACAAAGAACTTGTCTCTAGATACAATTGCCCTTGGTAATAGGAATGAAGAAAACAGTGTTGAACAGAATAAATATTCTTGCCCTCATGGGTCTTTCAATCCAGAAAGAAAGAATAAGAAATAAAAATAGAGCATCACCAAAGCATCAATGTGAATAGAATAAACATGATAAATGCATTGATGCTGACATACATAATAGAAAAACTTGGATTAGGTTTGTGGAAGGAGGTGTGTAGGGAGATAAGAGGAAAAGATGTTAGTAGAGGAAATTTCAGTGGGAAGTTTTAAAATTAGCTTATTATGGCAGTTTCATTTGACTTCTGTGTTACTCAAAACCACTGTTTAATAGTCTTGTAGCTCAAAATAATATTGGGCATCTTGTGTATTGGAGAATTTGGGAGATTCCATAGCACCCTCTTTTTTTTTCATGCATTGTTGTGTTCTGGTGCCTACTGTCTGGGGAAATTTCCGGCTTTGTCTTTAGTCACCTATGTGCCTATGTTAACATGGAAGATGATTATTTGCACTCAGCCATGCTGAAAGTTGGGAAGCTATAAAGTTTATAGTTGAGGCCACCAATTTCTCTTCCTAGTATCGGCCTAAGCATAATGATTGAGACATCACAGTAGTTAAAAGTTTTTGAGCACTTACTGTTTCAAGAGCAAATGCTTTCAATATTAACTCATTTAATTGTCATGACAAACCTATGAGATAGGCACTACATTGTTTCCATTTTACAGATGAGGAAACTGAGGTAAGAAGATATTAAGTAACTTGCAAGGTAGTGACTGGAATCACTACCTTGTGACTTCAGATACTGATATTCCAAAGTCCATCTTGACTTTTCCATGCTACTGACTCACAGACATTATGGGATAGATTGGCTCACCTGCCAATTGAATTTAATTCCTGACGTTTTTACATAGCTCCTCAGTTTGCATAGTCTAGTGCCATTTTAACAAGAGTGCATTGTCCTGAATGACAAGCACACAACACTAAAAATCACGGAGGCAAGGAAAGTAAGTGAAGGGAGCAGCTCCTAGAGCTTCCTACCACTTCTAAAAGTAAGTCATTAGGTGCAGTTTAACTCTTTTAAATCTCAGTTCCTTTAAGAAATAGAAGGCCCAAAATTAAATCAGAAGTTTTATTCTTAGAGAGCACCAAACATGGAACCATCAGCAGCATTTAGGTTCGTGCTATTTCATTTGAAGTACTATTTTATGTCGTAGTGAGTAAAAATGAAATATGATGATGGAATGGATCCATTAAAAATTTGTCCTGGAAATCACCAGAACTTTCTCTAAACACATTCTCTCAGTCTGGTTTTTATTACATCAGAGAAACCACAGTTTGACTTTCCAATTGTTGCTGTGAGATGAATAATACAGAGTCTTCTTGCGATGCAGCTTTTTAACATCTGTATTGTTATAATTGTTATTTAATGCTTATTAGATCTCCAGACTCCTCAGCCTGCTAGAGATGACACAGTTTTCACGGGGTTTGTTTTCCCATAAGGAAAATCATGCAGAGTCTTGGTTATTATTCTGTACTTGTTTCACTTTTTGTTCTTTCTTCTTGTGGGATAGGCTCTCTGAAGCTTGGCGTGAAATCTCTGGTTTGAATTCTGAAATGGTTCCACTAGGTTCGTGTAGATCACCTGATGGATAAATTGCAAATCACGTGGCTTATATGTGAACTGTGATTCTCCTTTCAAAATAAGTTGGTTAGAATTGGCAGAAAATTAACAAAAATGATGTTTTAATAGGATATTGCAGCGTTATTTGTAATAGTGAAATACAAGAAACAACCAAAATATCCATCATCATGAGAAGGGTTGAATAAATTCTGATGCATCTACACAGTAGTGCGTATGCAGCTGTAAAATGGAATCAAGAGCGTCTTTATACATTGCTGAGAGTCATCCCAGGATGTGTTATAAACGGAGAAAAGCGAGGTTCAGAATAGCGTTTACAGTATAATCAATTTGTGTATGTGTGTATATAGGTGTGTGTGAACACTTGCTTATATTTTCATAAAGAAACAATGGAAAGTTAGTCCAAAAACTAATGAAAATATTCACTCAAATGGAGAGGGAGCATAGAGCGAGGAGGAGGAAGGGATAGAAGCTGAAGTTCTCTGAACATTTTTATTTTTTAATTTGACTTTGGAATTATCCAATGTCTTACAAAATAATAAAACAAAAAAGAAACAAACAAGCTTAACTTCTATCCCAATAAAGTCTAAAACCAACTAAAAAAATGTCGACTGGTTGGAAACAAATGTTAATAACATGACGATAAAGTGCTAAACAACACAGACAGTTTGATAGATGGGCCAACTTATTTTGATTGAGAAGAATTATCAAGAGGAGACAGTCAGCCTTTTTTCTGTATGTCATTAGATTCTAAATCAATTACTGAGGTTTTGATATTTGCCATGAACAAGATCTAATATTGCAATATGTCCTCTGGGCATAGAAAGAAGGTAAAAAGCATATGAAAAGTAGACCAAAATATTTACAGGATGATCAAAGTGGAGAAGGGAGGGATCTTTGTTCCCCTCTGCCTTCCTTCTACGGACTTCTCAAGTTCCTTGCTTGTCAGGGTTGTAAAATCTGTCGTGTCATCAGATTTCATGGGTTTGTCACAAAGGTGACCCTGCCGGTTTCCCCTTTGTCTGATGGCTCGCACATTAGTTCATGGCTGTCACATACTGGTAGGTGGAGGTCCTTCCTGTTCGTTTCCAGATGTCCTGAGAAGTACTCCTTGGTTTGCTGATCTTCCTGCGATTTGCAGGGTTATTCCTGATTGCCCAAAATTTCCTTCCAGACTTTGCCTGCCTTACAGAAATGACTATCATCATGAATATTTTAAAACGGTTGTCATTTTAAATACTACAAATTATTCAGGTGAGTGGCAAAATAAAAAATGAAAAACAGTGAAAATATTTACTAGAAATAAAACAAACGATAATTATGATATTATAAATGAACAGCTAACGAATTGCTGATAATTTAAAGGTGAACTACAGGAGGAAAGTTGTGTCTGAAACACACATGGTGTATAAATTGATCTGCCAGTAGGTTGTGACTCAGAGAATCAATCACCTTAGCGGATAAACCCAGCTTTCTCTTACTTGTTTCATCAAAGCGGAACAAAGTGCCAGAAAGTTTCCTGGAAGATTTCTGAATGAAATTGACTAGAAATTGGACAGTTCATTGTGAAAATACAGCTGCTGCCATATTTTAAGAAGTTTTACTAGACTTTTTCCCAAGATAAACAGCAACTGTTTTTTGATACATTATCTTCTCTATAACCAAGGAACTTGGATTCTAGTTCTACTTAAAAAATGGCCACTAAAGGTAAAATTCTGAACTGCTGCACTTTTCCATAACCGTGGAAACTTCTAAAATTTTGTTTAAAAAAGTCAAAAGTAAAAGAATGGCCAGATTTTAATAAGTTTCTTTGGTCTAAAAGTGGGAATAAATCAAAAACATTTGGAACTGAAAGGAGGCTGATAGCATTTGTTATTTTCAAATGCCTCAAGGCATTCCTGCAAAAAGTTTTGAAATTTGAAAACCCCTGGCACCTCCCAGAATACATTTTGTTATCAGAATGAAGAAATAGATTAGTGGAGAGGATCACATACATTTCAAATTAAACTTGATTTTTCGGACACCCAACATCCAACTCTGTTTTTCAATAGAATGTTAGTAATGTAGTGAAGGAAAAAATTAATAAATTTTATGAACTATAATGAGCATCTGATTCCTGATGTACATTATCGGTGACATTCTATTTTTTTATGTGCAACAATTCAAAAGCTTTTTATATCATGCTGTTACTTCTAGAATCAATTATTTTCCTTTCAAAGTGGGAATTTAGAATGCCTGTCTTTCCCCATCAATCTCTTAATCCATTTCTAATCTCACAGATTTATCCATAAGAACTAAATAGCAATTTGGAACTTCTCCACTCTTCTCAGCATCCACGCGAAATGGAAAAAGATAGCATTATATATTCTGAGAGCACTTAAAACAGTGAGAGAGGACGCTCTAATCCTTTTGTTAATTTTTTATTATCACAGAACAGGAAGGCCTCTAATATATTACATGTTTTGAAAGAAAACATCCAAAACCAACTAAAAGGGACTAGATGTTGATGACCTTGGCAAATACAAAGAGAACATAGATCATAAAGACCAAGTGGGGGGTCACAAATAAAATAGGTGACAGGACTGACTTTTCAGTCATAGAGAAAGGTGCAGGTCTCCGTGGCCCTCACTCAGGAAAAGGCGGAACTGCAGTGCTGGAGCTCGCAGAAGGGTAGGAATCGGAATCGTATGGGAACATTTGATATGAAGAATAGAATGCAGAATCAATTGTTCTGTACTTCTGCTGGCAGTGTGGGACAGAGATTACAATCCCATGCAGGCTCTGAAGCCAGCCTCCCCTGTGGGTTCGTCCCATCTGCTCTATGACCTGAGGCAAGTGAACCAGCCCCTCCGTTCCTTGTTTTCCTCATCTGTTAATTGGGCACAATAACAGCGCCTGCTTCACGGGTTATTGTGAGGATTTAGTGATTTGAATCAAGTGTGCATCTTAAAATAGTGCCTGGGGCGTAGTCAACTTTCAAAAAATATTATCTAATACTCCTTTTTCAGAAGAGGAGACAGAAATGTGGCATATTACCAAAAATTAAAAAAAATCATGTAGATTCATGACAAAGATGACCTTTATTACTGTTCATAAATATGTTTCATAAAAGATGAGGAGAGACGTCATAATCTGCAAGAACTGCACGTAAAGAAATGTTACTCTGTTGATGAAGATGGAAAAATATAACTATTATTTTATAGTCTTACAAAAAGATGAAAAAAGACTTAAATTAGATTTTAGGGAAGTGTTTTGGTAAAGAGTGTTAACCCAAGACAACTTTGCCAAAAGCTGGTTTATACGTTTGAGGGGAGCTGTTAGTGTTCCTACTCACATTGTGGGCACTCACCCTCCCCACGAGAGCTGAGCCTTCCTTCTAGAGGCTCATGGAAATCTCCACCCGAGGGCGTTTCCTGGCATGCCCAGGCCTGAGAAGCTGATGTCCCGGAGTAATCTCCAGGCGGCGAGGGATAGGAACTGGGGGATAGATAACCGAGCTTCTTCACCCCTGAGGTTGAAGCACTAACTGCATTTCTACACGGTCTCCAGAAGTCCTAAACAGTGATCGGCAAACACACTCTATGCTAAATCTTCCCCCTTCTGTCTCATGCCTCCATGCCCCTCCATTCCTCCTAAATCAACAACTTGCCCTTTAATCCTTATCTCTGCATCTGTTTCTAGCAGAACCCCAAACGCCCACTCTACCCAAGAGCTCTAAGAAAATGATACAGAACAATGTTTTTTAAATGTTCTTGAGGGATGTTCTCTCAGAGGCGAGAAGATAGACTACGTGGCATTCGAAAGTTGCCTTAAGCTGTGCCATTCTATTTCCAAATATATGACAATATGTTTTTACATACATTTAAATGGGAATTTATCTCTCCTTTTCAATGTGACTCCAAGGAAAAAGGAAATAGATGTATGGCTGGAATCCTGAAGCCCTGAATTCTCCACCAGCTGCCCCTTGTTGTTGAGTATGCACAAAGAAAATAAGCAGAAGAGCTACTACAAAAATATTATAGCTCATTATTTTAAGGTTTTGGCCTCAAATCTTCAGTGTTGAGCACTTAGCTCTTGTGGACTGAGCCATGCTGGCTTCTAGGAGAAGGAAACCCTATCCTTCTCTCCACTCTCATTTTTTTCTCAAGGAGGAAAGGTAAGGTTTTGATTTGTTCAGATTCTAGGGTATTCATTGAAGCCACTTTTGCCAGAAGTGACTTATATGTGAAGGAAACGTGGTTTCTCCCTTTCTGATTTGGGCGGACGGGGGCTTTGCATTTCACTGTGATGGTGAGTTCTGAGACTCTTTGAGCTTTGGGAGAGAAAGAGCAGACATTGTAGCCTCCCGCATCCAGGAACATTTAGGCCTAACTAGTGTAGGAAAGATAAAACACTTCCACGTGATTCAACCTGACTCACTGGGGTTCTACTTTGACACAAAATCCCAGCTAATAAGAAAGTACTAGTTCCTATTTTGCCACAATTGTGCATTCAGGGCCTTTTGAGGAGGAAACACGGCTAGCCAAGGCAAGAATCAGGGGATTTGAGTATTCTTGGAGTCCCGTCTTAATATGACTCCTGTGTAAGATCAAGCTTGCATTTGGTGGGAGCATAAGAGCCAGGGTGAATTAATTTGTACAGACTAGACAGAGTAAAGGAGTCTAGGCTAAAAACAGGCTTTATTTGCTCCTTCCTTTTTATCCACATCCAAACCTTGGCCACTAATGGGCAGTTCAGACCACAAGAGGCAAAGGAAAATAACCTACCGAAAATTACACCAAAGGAAAGAGATTATTTTATCCTCTAAAATCCAGAACATAGAAGGTATCAGCCAGGATGCTCTTTTCCCAGCTGTTTCTGGGTGCTTCAAGGAAAGATGTTTCAGAGGTACTCTTTGTCATTTATTCCACATATATTTACTGAGTACCTACTCAACACTAGGAATATCACATTATAAAATAAAGTCCCTGCCAGAAAAGAACTTCCCATAAACTGGCCACATGGTAGCAACAAAATAAAGCATCCAGAGAGAAAAAAGATGAACATCCTCGTTCCAGGGTGTTGTTTCAAACACAAAAGATTATTTTTAAGCAGAGTCCACACTTAGGAATGCACATTAAAGGATTTAACTCATTCACGTGGCAAAAGGGCATGAGGAAAGTCTGCTAGAGGCTTTTGCTCAAGTTTTTCCTAGTTCATAACAGAGCCAAAGAAAGCCACTCTTTCTCCCACGTGACCTGCATTGATTGCTACTGGCATACTTCCTAGAGCCTTGAGGTGAAATAGCCTTAGGATGAATCCAGCACTGCACAAAGCAGAGAGAAGAAACAAGTAATCTGAAACCTGGCAGACATCCCTGTTTGGGGGTTTCAATGATTCTGAAGCCTGTGCTCTTTATGGGTCTCCTTTTATGTGAGATCCTATAGTAGTTGAACTAGTGTTGTAGGGGTTCCTGTTTTTTTCCAGATATAAATATTTTAATGGCCTTAAAAATGGATATTAGGAATGGGGTTGCAGTCAGAAGCCCCCAGGGACCTGGAAGGTATTTGAAATGAGTTATTTGGTTATCTGAGGTTGAAGACAGCAGCATCTAGCTCGTATCAAGGTATGGAAATTCCGCTGTCCATAGCATGCAGGTAAACAGCCAAATCAAATGTCATTGGAGGTTTCCATCAAAGGCAAAGATCTGAGTGGCTGAGTTGCAGCTGCCCAGGAACAGCATTTATGCCATGGGTTGGATAGATTCTACTGACGTTGAAAAGATTAAAGATTAATGAAAGAAAATGATGAGCTCAATTTTTTAAATTCTTGTATAGACTAAATCTCAGGTGCTTCCTACGACTGCTAAATGAATCTCTCATCTTTTCATGGGAAGAACCAAAAAAGCTGACGAGCAAATGTGCTAAATGTTTCTGCAGGTTGTGGATTTCCATACCACAGGTTTTACAAACTTAGCAGAAATCTTATGAGAGAGTTCGGGCAATGGTTGGTGGTAATGGAACACCCGGCATTGCAATGGGGGTGATCTAAAACGACTTTGAGGAGTGCAGGAACCCAGGTATCTAATGCCAATCAACTTTCCATATCAGGTGAAGTAACTCCTTTCCACTCTCTGAGAGCTGGTTCCTGCCTTGCTTAAAGACTCTGAATTTTTCTGGCTGGAGGGAACCACATTTCAGTTGGAAGCCAGTGAACTTCATCACTGCACTGTTTTATATCTAAATCTACAGCTAAATTAGATCTCAGCATACTGGAGCAGGAGAGGAGAGATTACAAAGTCAAGACTAGTAGGATTTGACGGACCTGCCAAAAAATTGGAGCAATTTTCTAATTCATACCAGGAAAAATCTGGCGAATACGTCTACACTTGCTTGAGCAAAGAAAGAAAACATAATTTAGACTGGGATGAATTTATCTACACGAGTGCCAGAAGTCTGGATTTGGTGTGACTTCAACAGCTGGAAGTAATGATAATTGTTTGGTTGAGTGACTAAAATAAGGTCTCAGGTGGCTCTTGCTAATCAAACTCAGAGGACAGAAAAATTTTGGAATAATATCAGTCAAAAAATCCAAAGATATTGGCAGATAAAATATGTTGGAGTAAATTTAATATATGTGCTGACTTCCCCCCAGCTAATTTTGACCCAGAGAGGGCTCAGAAATCAGAGCATTCATCAATGCCTTGATAGCTGTTCTGCTGAGAAGAGTGCTAGCATGTCAGAGATATTTCCTAGCTTTATGTTGGCTCTAGCTGCTGGAGGAAGATGCTGCAATGGAAATGACTCCCTGATTTCAATGGATAAGGGAAGTTCCTGGGGTGACAGAAGCCAAGAGGTCATGCTTAACCCCCCAAAGCAAGACAGATGTGATTATTAGAATAGGCATCAGGCACTGTGTGGTAATCAGATGCTCTGGTCTGGTCTGCAAGATCATTGGAGGTGGCTAGATAACTTGGGATCCTAGGATGAAAGCAGATAGTGAATCCATTAAAGTCCTTCTTGATTTGTACATCTGAACGAGGACAGGTCAGGGGAGCAAAGGTCTGTCTCAGACACAGTAATAATGGCAACCCCTCATTTGATTCCCACTCTCAGAACCCTTTGATTGAAGGAGAAGTCAGGAATGCATCAGAAAAGCTGTGCAACAGCAACCCAATAATATTCTCTGAATCTCCCTAATAGCATTTCCTCAAAGGACTCTATGGTTATTTTAAGAATAACCATAAAAAGGAAAAGGGAGATACTCAGATCTTTATGGTCAAAGGTAGGATTTAACCTGTCTAACGCTGATTCCTTTCAAGCCAGCCTCCTGCAAATCTCCCTAGAAATTGCTCCAGCCACGTGTTTGTAGCAATCAAGGTTGGTAGAGTCCTGAGGTAGAGGACTCAAGCTACAGATTCTAGACCCCAGGCCCCTGATCACACCAGGGGAGGAACTTGGAGGCCAAGGATCAGCCTTGTTATATTAACGTAACTGTAAGGCTTGAATACCAGCATTTGGTCATGCTGGGGGAGAGGCTGGTACTTCTGTAATCATGGAGTTTATAAGTCCCAAAGCCCAAAAGCCAGGGTACCTCTCAGCATCAGATCTTGTGTCCTGTAAGATCCATCTGTGCTGTTCCAGAATTCAAAGGACCACAGAAGATCATACACTTGCTACCTGTGAGTTTCTCTAACAAATGCTATCTCAGAAGACCTAGTGTGTTTATAGTGTTAGATCTTTCACCGTTACTTGTTTAGCAATGGTATTACCCAACAATTGCTCTTAACTAATTCCTGAGGCCAGTGAATAACGTTGATTAGTTAACTAATTCCTGAGGCCAGTGATTAACACTGGGCAGAACTTTTGTGATCATTCATGGACGTGCAGAGCAGGAAAAATTTTTAGTTTCCTATTGCACATATTCCCAACTGAGGTACATCAAGGCAAGGCTCTCTAACTTCTTGTTTCAGCTCTCATACAACAATGACCAGAGGATGGAGATGGCAGGGGACACTGTGGTGCAGTGCAAGAGGCTCCATCTCTGGGGATAGTTGGATGAGGTCTGAAACCCAACTATGTAGTTTGTTAGTGGGGCAGCTGCAGGCAAGTCACTTAACGCTTTTGAAACTTGTTTTTGCTTTTGTAAAATAGAGAATTATAGAATCTATCAGGAAGAGTTGTTTTTAGGATTTAAAGTTGTGATCTATGTGAGATATATCTGTATCTGTATCTGTATCTATATCTATTCCTATGTCTATGTCTATTTCTCCCAGGTACCTCTTAGGGTTGTTATGAGATTAGATGAATTAATATATGTAAAGATCCCAAAACAGTGTCTGGACAGTAGTAAAAACCACATACGTTTTTGCCATTATTATCATTGTTAGGAATAGCTAAATGGAAGCTTCTGGAGCTTTCCTTACCCACCACAGTAATAAATCAAAGGCGATACTACAGACGTGGTGAAATTACAAAAATTTGCAGCACCGTTAAAAGCTTGAAAGGTGGAGGTGTAGAGATTCTCATCACTTCCATAGTTAGCTGTGCAGTTCGGCTGGTGAAAATGACAGATTGATCACAGAGAATGACGAGAGATTATCAGAAGTTTAATCAAGTGGGGACTCAATATTGCAATTTTGTACAAGATGTAGTCTCTTCATTGGAAGAAATCAATATCACCCTTCCTAAGCAGCCATTGATTTGACAAATGCTTTTTTCTCTATCTCCAAATGCTATAAAGAGCAGAAGTTAGTTTTCATGTGACAGAGACAGCTGTACATCTTCACTGTCTTGCCACAGGGTTATATCAACTTTCCAGGTCTGTGTCCCAAGTCATTCTGCAGGGACAAGTAATCACCTCACCAATGCTTAGGACATCACTCTGGCCACTACCCTACTGACATCATGTAGATTGAAAACATAGCAACGTCCCTGTTACCTTGGTGAGATACGTGAGTGCCACAACCTGGAAAATAAATGCCACAGAAGTGCAAGGACCTTCCACTTCCATAAGGTTTATGAGAATCTTATGGTCCAAGGTACCTCCTCTCCAAAATGAAAAAAGGACCCCTTGGTTTTGAAAGAAAAATAAATTATATATCTGTGGCTGTACTCCCCCGTATGCAGTGGCCCTAAACATTTGCCAGTTTGACGCAAAGAACAAGAATACTCTCCCACTGCAGGCTGCAATACAGGCAACTCTTATATATGGCCCTTATGCCTCAGGGGATCCTATGGATGCTGAATAGATTCTGCACTGAAAGAAACAGAAGGGAGCTCTGATGACTTTGGAAGAGGATCATACCTTCTCTATAAGTAAATAGCTCATGGCTTGCCACTGAGCCCTAGCACACAGTGAAGGCCTGACTGTAATATCTCATGTGATCATTAAATCTTGGTTGCCCGATATCAACTGAATGTTATCTGACTTACCATGTCATAAACTTTGGTGTTCAAAATGGGTGAGTTTTACACTTAGTAAATATGTGAACTTGGGTGAGTTTGCTTTTTGTGCTTTGGTTACCACATTAACCAGAGGTTTATTACAGTAAATAGCCCATAATGTTGTGATGGGATTAAATGGATTAACACACGTAGAGCACTTAGAAGAGTATCTGGTGCATAGTAAGGCTTATTGTGTTAACTGTTATAGTTACTGTTCTCCTTTGAGGAACAGGACCTGTAACCCTGTAGAGCCCAGAGTTGCAAGGATGCGTCTTTGGGAATAATGATGGTTCACTTCTACACCCAAACCAATGTACTCTTCCTATTGGGGACCGCAGCACCACATAAAGGTTCTAATTCAGTGCATATCATGTACCCTGGAAGATGGGATCCCATCCTTTTGAGCTGCTGCTTGAGTTTCGTCTTCAGACGTGAACGCCAATGCTTGCAGAGCACCTTCCTCGTCTAGGTCTCATTCGCCCCACGGGCCAGAGTAGTTTTCCTAGCTATGGAACATGTTGCCTCCAGAGCATGAAAACACCTACCAAAAGAAAAGCACAAGAATTGTGCTTTCTTCTTTCTGGTAGAGAATTCAAAATGCAACAATTTAACTTTTACTGTGAAGGACACGGCCTGTCCTATCCTTGACCACTGGAGCTCTAAAACCTTTACTGAAATGGCAGGTCTCTGAATTGTCACAGAATTTATCTCCTGTTCTCTGGAGCACAAGTGTCTTCACAAGGGCCTTCTTGCTCCTCCTGCCAAATTACCAAGATGTCGTTGATAAAACGGATCACTGTGAAGTTTTCTGGAATATCCAGGAAGTGCAGATCTCTTCTGACTATATCATGATGGAGAGCGGGATGGTTAAGAAAGCTTTGGGGCAAAACTGCGAGAATGCAGTTTTCTTTTCTATGAGAAAGGCAATGGCTTCTGATCTTCTGTGTTGATTGCAAAAGAAAATTATGCATTAGCTAAGTCACTAACTGCATACCATGTACCCGAGGCCATATTCATCCACTCTAGCAATGGTGCTACCTCTGTCGTGGCAGTTGATCCACCTACTGCTTGAAAAAGTCTATAATCACTCTCCAGGATCCATCTATTTCTTGCAGGAGCCAACCTGACAAATAAAATGGAGTTTTAAAAAGACGCCACCACCTTTCTATCTTTTAGATCTTTCAGGGTGCCATTAATTTGTTATCCTTTCTGACATATAATATTTTCCATTTACTCTCTTGACTGGGGCAGGGGCTATTTCACAACTTCCACTTGCCATTCCTCACTATGATAGCTCTTACCATCCAGGCCAAGAACCCAATGTGAGGGTTGCTCCAGTTTTCAATAAGTCAACCATATTTGTATACTTGGAAACTTTAGAATAGACCGTTGGTGGATTTGCAGACCCATAGTTCCACTGTGAGCTGGATTTTGTCCAGGACTCCATTTGTTACCTGGACTCCACCTTCTCCCACTCTAATAGGGGGCAGAGGGGGTAATTTAGTTATCTTGGTATCCATAGCAACTCAGACCTTGTGTCCAGTAGTCCTTGAAATGCCAGGGCATTCTCCTGTCCTCAGGGTACAGTTACCTCAGCAATTGTTTTACTTTGCAATTGTTACTTTGGGGAACAAGTGGAGGAATCGTCACAGCATGTATTTGCTCTGCTGCTGCAGGTCTTCTTCTGTGGACACAGCCACCTCTTCAGTTAATGGCTCTCAGCTTTGACAACTGGCTCAGGATTGACTTTTTATAGGGAGTGACAACCCTCTGCCTCCTGTTCATCCATTCTTGCTTTCTTTTGGTTATGTAGTAAAAGTAGCTTCATTGGTTGCTCATATATTTTTCAAGGAAGTTATGTTCTATTAATCATCTCCATACCTCTCTGTGAGTCAAATCCCATTGGCTGCTCCTCTGACCGTGATGGTTGTTATGATCACTGTGAACATCTGCCCCCCAGATTGTGGTGTTTAAAAGCCATTAGTTAGCTTCATTGCCTCAGGCCACAGCATTTCTGTTGCTATCAATGGGGCAAATTCTGTTGCAGCTTCCCTTACTCTCAGCCCTGGCCTGAGAAGGACAGTCATCAGTGACTCTTGGGGAAGCTTATGCCCTTCTTACCAGACAATTCTTGAGCCTCTGAGTCTCTTGTGTTCTCTGAGCCTTCTTGTGGGGGGAAAAACAAAAAAACACTGATTGGTTTTCTAGCCTTGCAAAAATATTACCACTCTAGCATGTCTGCTTTTGCGAGTCCTTTAATCAGTTCCCTACAATCTGCCATAGCAATCCAGGAACTTCAGTTTTGTTCACCATGGACCATTGCTTTCTCCTGGCAGCTGGGAGCCATCTTAGCAGCACGTTTGCATCATCCTTTGGGGTCCTTGGCATGGTATTAAGTCCCACATCACAAGGTAATACTCTAAATCAATCTCCTTTGTCTTATCTTCTTTTCCTGTCCCCTTGATCAAGAAAACTCCAAATCGCATCCTACAAGACTCCCCTGACTCCTGCTGTGCCAGATCGCTACTGGTACATGCTGGCTAATTTCTCCAGTTCCTTTGTGGCATCTCCTTTGCAGGAGAGCTTCCCAAGACTAGTGGCCTTAGGATAATAGCTCATTTTAGAATCAGTTTCTTCTTGAGGGATAAAGAACAACGTGAGTCCATGTTACAATGAAACTTCAAATTTTTGTTTCACTTAATTACATTTCTGAATTATATAATTGAGATCAAATTACAGATCTAATCTTGAAGATATTTGGAGTAACTTTGAAAATTATGCTGCTTTTCATGTGTACTTTTAAAAGTGCATAAGTAAACATTATTTCATTTTATCTGCAGAATAACCCTCTCAGGTGGGCAGAACAGCATCAAGAATTCCCTTGGTCAATTTTTATTGATATCCCATATCTTCTAAAGATATTTTCTTGACAACAAAAAATTAACAAAGATTACCACATGACCTATATGCCCTTAGCTGGTCTAGATTTAATCCAAGGACCACTAATTTAAAAACTGAAATACCAGCATATTCTTAATGATATTACTCTCACTTGTTTCAGTTTTCGTCCTGACTTTAAGTTCATATGAATTCAATGAATCGAAAAGAGAAGTCATATTATATGTTTTCACTTAAATTTTAACATTAATATATAAAATACTAAACATTCAGTGGATTTTATCCACTAATTATAACATGTCTTAAATTTCCTTATCCTTCAATCTTGATTTATGTACATTTTTAAATTACGGTAAATATCTGTATATATAATTTTCTACTTTGCCTTTTTCAAACTTAATACCATTCCAAAGAATTTCTAAGATCCATAATTCCACAGTCATCATTGCTACAATTTTAAATGACTGCTTGATATTATGTCTAGTGTTTTGAAATGTTTTAAACATGATTTGAATGGGCACTTTTAAAATGAATCTCATAGGAGATAGACATTTGAAGATCTATGAAGTAAAAATGACATTTTTTGATAATATAAATCCCTTTCCATTTTCTAGAAACCAGACCAAAGTGTGTGGTTAAAAACCACCTGTAATGTAGTTCTTCCCTGTGAGAATTTCGCATTCTCACTGACCTTCTGCCTGAATACAAAAATAGAAGACTTTGTGATAGCATTAGCCTGTAGACCTATTTTTAGATATACAGCGTCATGACCTAAACTTAATAAAAGTCAAACACAAAGAGATGAAAGTGGGAACCTTCTTTGCAGACATTCCTTTCGGGCTATATCCTGCCTTAATGCTGCAAAAAGAATTCCCACAGAAATCAATAGAAGATTAAAATAAATATCAATGGCAGGATACAGTCCAAATTATGAATGAAAAACTTTAAACTTGACAGGTTTATTGTTTTCCAGAATGATTGGAATTTGGGAGCAGTATTTTCATGAGGGAAAATCAACATTTTGGCTGTAGATAAGTTAGCACACAACATTTTGTATAGTAGGGCCTTGTCTATGGGATAAGATAACCTGTTGTTTTATGACATAGGTTTCTGCCATTTTGAAGGGAAGTTTCCAGACCAGGCATCCTGATTTTGCGTTAGTGGGTCAAATTTCCAATATGCTTTTACTTTAAGTAGGACAAACAATATATAAAGTGAAAGAAATTTATTTCTAACACTCCTTGCTTAGCCACATTGTTAAAAAATTATTAAGCAACAAAGTATGACACTATAACAAATGAAAGATTGAAAGGTAAGATTAGGTAGAGTGACTTGAAGCCCATTGTCTACCAAATGTTACAAGGGTACAAGCGTATACAAAGTGTTCAGGTTGCCAAATTTATCATCCAGAACACTTGAAGAGGTTTGTGTAAAAGCCAAGTTTTGCATCTCTGTTAAACTTGCCTCTATGTCACATAACAAATGCACAGCCCCGGATACCTTAGCCTCTCTGAGTCACTCTTTCCTTTTCTGAGAAAAGAGGATAACAATGACTTTCTGTGAAATGAGGATGAGATTCAAGAAAGAGCAACATACACATGTAAGTGTTTTGTTTTGTAACTAGAAGTCAGGAAACCATGGACAATGATTCAGCCTTTCAGAGACAACAGGACTAGCTTCTCTGAGAGTCTTGTCTCCTTTCTTCCCCATCACAAGGTGGCTGCAGATCTCTCATGCCTTTCTTCGAGGCTCGTTATGGGGTAAGGGAGTGATGTCATTGATCCCTGTCCATTTTATCCAAAAAAGTGAATAAATAAATAAAAGATTTTCTAGAAGCTCCCTTGCGTCTATCAACTTGGGTCTCCTATCTAGAACTAGACACATGACCAATCCTAGCTGCAAAGGAGTCTGAGAAATAAAGTGGAACGTTTCTGGCAGAAGCAAAGTTGGATTGTAGAACAGCTTCGCTAATTTCTTTTAGTCATCTTAAAGGTACTTATCAAAGTTGCAATAGTATTTCGGATAAAGACAGGAATAGAGCAGATGCCCATCAACCTCCATGAGGTCAATAACCGTGCTTGTTTTGTTTACTCCTATAACTCCACGGTTGGGACACTAGATAGATAGGAGCACCATTATATGGCAGAGTGGTTGGCACATAGTATGTGGCCAAGAAATATAAGTGGCTGAATCAATAATATTCATTTCAAAGATGGTATTCAATTCAGTTGGCATTAAATAAATGTGTATTACGTTCAAATTTTGCACTAGGGGCTCTAAGAAATATAATGATCCTAGCAATGCCTATAAACTAAAGGGGACTATAGTCTGATGGGCAGGTAAACTTGAATCCAAGCAACTCTAACACCAAATCATATGTGTTAGGAGCATAATTAGAGATTTAAATAAAGTATTCTAGAAATATAAAGCAATAGCAATTATTTTCCACTGAAAATTCATTAGCGAATTAACCAGAAGATTGGAGAAGAATTTAAAAGGAAAGGATTACCTCCTACAGTGGTAAAGATTAAAATGACAGAGACAACACTTCACAAAGTAATTCATATTTATTCGAAAGTGAAAGAACAGACTTGTCAATGCATCTTCTGGGAATACCACAAGAATGTTGGTTTTGAATATTTAACAATTAAAAGGAAAGTACACAAAAAGGACATCTTTTATGTAGTTAAAAGATTCTAGTGTGAAGATAACAGAGAAGAGAAATATAGAAATTAAAATGACATAGCTAGTCCACAGGGAATAAAGATTGATTGGTTGAAATGGAAGCAATTTTTTTCCTTTGAGACCTAAGATCTTGAGCAGTAAAAATAGTAAAAATTTTTTTTTTAAATTTTAAGTACTACTGGTAAAATGATACTGCCTCTGATTAACTTTAAAAGCTGAGCACAGGTTGAATTTGTTATCAAGGAAGCCGTTAGAAGAGCTCCAAAATAAATCAATGTAGTTCCAAATTTACCTTAAGTTGAAAATGGTCCCATCAAAAAGTTTTCCCCCATACCGTATGGAACGAAAACCTTTCTCTGAAGTGTGTTGGTGTTGTCAATGCCTGACTAAATTAGATAGTTCACAAAACCTCTTATTCAGTGTTTACCTCATAAACTGTTACTAAATAAATATATGTTCCCATTGTCTGATGATAAGAGCTAAGGTTTATTGAGCATTTACTGTATTCTAGCTCATTACATTATGCATTTTCTCATGTAATTTCCACAGTAACCTAATGAGGTAGAAACTATTTTTAATTCACTTTTGGTAATGAGAAAACTGAGGAGCTGTGATCTGTCTGTGGTCACACAGGCATGAAGCAGAAAGGCAAGGCTGGCCCTGGGACTCTTCCTCAAGCTTAACCACCTTCTCATATTCTGTTCCTGTGATTCACCAGGTATGTTTAAAAAAAAAAAAACTTGAAAGGTTGACATACCCTTGATATTAATATCCATGACTATATCTTATTCTAGTTACTAAATTAAGCTTAAAGTGCCCGTATTCCCAGCTCCATAGAGAGAGTCTTCCTTTCAAAGTTAGACGTAATTGTATAGCCAGTTCTCACAAGGGAATAAGTTTATCTCTGGCAATGAGTTGTTCTCAATGTTTGAAAAGATTTTGCTAATTTTGCCAGAGAAATATAAAATCTGTTCTATGTTATAGTAACTAAAAGAGTTTAAGAAATACTTTGAGGCTATAGTACTCAGATGTGTTTCCTTTTATATTTTCTCTTTAATGTTTAATGAGGAAATCTTTTGTTTGATTTTCCTTCTTTCAAAGGGGAATGTATGTTTCTCAAAGTTATAAATTTAGCTACTGTTCTATTCCATGTAATAACAGTTTTTGAAAATAAAAAACATATGAACATAAATAAGCTACTCCAATAAAATGGACTCTATGTTTGAGTGCTATTAGTTGTCGTTTTTAGTGGCATTATATTGAAATTATGTTGATAGAAATACAATCTTTTTTTATTAACTAACTGCTCATATGGTTTCTACAAGCAATGCTTCCTCCACATTGAGTATGATCTTGGGGAGCCATGTAAAAGGGACTGGTCTTGAGAATGGATGGTGCTGCTGGAGGATGGGTGGCACAGAACAAGGGGAAATGAAGATCTGAGGGAAGGAAGAGAGGCAGCTGGAAACAAGAAAATGTCTGAAAATTTATGTCTATAAAGTCAAACAGTACAAACACAGGAGCCCAAGTCAACTGTCTTACAGAGTATCTATGAGCCAATTTGGAAAGTTGAGCTTAAAGCTTCCCCGTGGGCACAGCATATGAGGTAAAGATTCTTTTATAGCTTGGCAACGGGAGATCTATACGCTGGGAAGGAGATCAATTTTAGACACTTAAAGTTATTAAAGTCTCATTTTCACAGCGGAATCTCTCAATGGTGGACAGTTCAGCTAATGGGATAATTTAACCAAGAAAGGAATTTATCCAAAAAATTCCTTAAGGACTGATTTAAGAAACATTTTACTAAGGCAACAAAACCAAAATTTATTAAATCGCACCATGGACATTCTACAAGCACATCTAATATTAAAAGTATGAAAAGATTTTTTTATAGCAATTTCCACAGGAAATTTTCTTCCTTGACCTCACTTTGCCCCTAGATCTAAAATTTATATGAATTAAGTAGCGAAAGCTGAAAAAATGCTTGAATTACTTTAAAAAGACACAGTATGAATTTAAAGTAGAAAGAGAAAAGATGATCTAACATTTGCCTAAAGTGACATATTCAGTAAGTGCAAGCTTAACAGAAAAATTGTTTATGAGAATAAAAATATCCTAAGGAAATGACAATTTTAGGAAATTCCCTTATGATGTAAAAATCCTCTGGGTAAAAAAATGGTGTAAGATTTTGCACCTAATGTATTATTATACAGTGAATCAAGTAGACTTAGGATTCAATAATCACAGCTCCCACATATGGGTGCCTGCCATATGCCAGACACTGGGCTTGAACTTAACTTTGCATACGTGACATCATTTGATCCTTGCATAACCTCCAGCATATCTGCTGCTCCTTACAGTACAGAGGATGATGAAGATACAGATAAAGAAACAGGCCTCAATGAGGTTACGTGATTTGCCAGAAGTGGGATTAGAAGTAATATGTGCCTGGCTCCAAAACTCAATTTATTTATTTTTTTCTGAGGAAGATTTGCCCTGAGCTAACATCTGTTGTCAGTCTTCTTCTATTTTGTATGGGAGCCACTGTCACAGTGTGGCCACTGATAGACAAGTGGTGTAGGTCCATGCCAGGGAACTGAATTCGGGCCGCTGAAGCAGAGCATGCCAAACTTACCCACTGGGGCTCCAGAGCTGGCCCTCCAGAACTCAATTTTTGAGCACAGGGTAGATATGGCTATTAATTATACCCTTTTCTATGTTATTTGTTGTTACACAAACAAGGAAAATACATATTCCAAGGGAGTAGCCTGTGAATGCTGGAATCATAGATTGATTGTGATAAAAGCGTATAATCAAAAGGAAATTTTATGTCATGACCTTTGAATATTTCAGGCTAAATCCTTTCAGTTACTTGAATTTTGACAGAAGTGTTGGTTTCCCTAGGGGAGATATAACCCCCTTCTTCCTTGTCCAGATTCAAAATGATTTGAGAAATAAGATGAAGAGTAAAGTATACAGAAAATCAAATGTTGCCTAAAAAAGAAAAAAAAAAAAACTGATAAAGCCTAAGGTGTTGGGGCTGAATGGACCTAATAATGAATGCCAGAGTTAGTCAGACTTTCCCCCTAGTCAAGGCATTATGGGCCACCAGTTTTGGGGGAGAGCCTGCCCCAGGAGCAAAAGAGAGTCTGCAGCTGGGAGCCCACAGCTCTCAAGAGGGAACATGTTGGGCTGGCTCTGCAGGCAGGGTTCTTCCTTTTGAAATTTACCAGTCAGATAAACTACTCCACCCCTCAGGGCAGAGTAAGGGGGCAGCCAAGGGCTAGGATTTACAGTAACAGAACAGCCTTCTCCAGCATTCCCCAGGGTTGCTCTGCTGTGTTTCCCCTACCTCACTGGCTTGGCTTCTCAGCCTGTGCGCGGTTGGGCAGAGGGCTCTGTCTGGGAGATGAGCAGTCTAGGACAGGCCCACCACCGCCCTCGCAAGGCCATTCCTTACCCCTCTCTCCAAGATGAATCACTGCTCCTTCAGAGTCCTCTTGGGACCACTCATAGGAAAGACACGTTATGCCCTGAGAAGGCTCTGAAATGAGTCTTCTACTCCGTTAATTAATCTACTCCAAGGCTACTCTATTTAAGGTTGAAAATTTATTCCATATTCTATTTCCCATCCCAAAATATGTCCAACTGTGCTTTCCATTGTAACATATCCCTGGTTCTGCAATGAGATTTAACGACATTATTAAGGGATATAATAAAATACATAAAAACTACAATAGTAAAATGCCAGAAGACTTCAGTAGGAGCCCTCTTCTGTAGTCAAATTCGTTGGGAGAAACTAAAGGCCACAGCCATTGAGCATTAAAGAAATTAAATGTTTAAATTTTAATTTTCTTGACAACATGAGTTAAAAGTTAGAAATTCAAGTGCCAGCCTGGTGGTGTAGCAGTTAAGATTGCACACTCTGCTTGGGCAACCTGGGGTTTGCGGGTTTCAATCCCAGACATGGACCCAGACATTGCTCACCAAGCCACACTGTGGCAGCATCCCACATACAAAATAGAGGAAGATGGGCACAGATGTTAGCTCAGAGACACTCTTCCTCACCACAAAAAAAAAAAGAAAGAAATTAAAGTAATTCCCAATTTTTTGTTCTGCTTGGTCTATATTAGAGGTTTTCTCAATTCATTTGGATATATGAGAATGGGTGTTATTTCTTCAGGACTTCATCCATATTATTAATTTGAGGCAAGGTATTTGATGTGTCTGTCTTTCTAGAGTCCAAAGAGTTAGTAGGACCCACAAGATTATAACCACACTGCCTCTATACATACGAGCTTTAAGAAAAATGGGCAATTGTCAGGTCCTAGAACAGTTTTTCCAAGTAAAAATCCCTTGATTTCATTATTTAATATTAGCTCAACTATAGTAAAAGTTCAATTAATTCTAGATGAAAGAAGGCGTATTAATTTACATATTGTTTTGTAACAAATCACCCCAGAACTTAGCAGCTTAAAACAACAAACATACATTATCTCCCAGTTTTTGTGGTTCAGGAATCTGGGAGCACTTTTTCTGGTTGGTTCCAGCTCAGTCTCACAAGGGGGCAGCCCAGCTGCCATGAGGGCTGTAGTCATCATTTCCAAACATGGAAGATTCATTTCCAAACTCACTCACGTGGTAGTAGGCTGCCTACAGGTTCTCACCGGCCATTGACCAAACGCCTCAATTTCTCACCACATAAGCCTCTCCAGACTGCCTGAGTGTCTTCATGACATAGCAGTTGGCTTCTGTCAGTCACTGATCTGAGAGAAAGACAGCAAGAGAATGACATCGGACTGTCATTTATGTCCTAGTTTCTGAGTCAGACACTGAGTCTTCAGTCTTCATCTATTTCTTAGAAATGAGTCACTAAGTCTGGTAATACACTCAACAGAGAGTATTACACAAGCGTTTAAGTACTAGGGGGCAGGGAACATTGGAGGCCATCTTGGGGACCAGCTCCCAAAAAAGGTGATGGGAAAAAAACCCTAATTTTTGTTTTTACCAAGATGCCACTGGTTGGTTGATACAAACTAAGTAGAATCCGTGACTTTTTAATTGAGATTGAACAGGGGTAAATCTCCGGCAAAAGGGTTTTAGTACAATGCACCTACCATTTTGGGGAGAGAATCTGCCCATGCATAGCTTCTTGATTTCCATTTCCCCTTTGAGCTCTGTGTTCTTGGCTTTTCAGTGCTGTGCAGACAATGAAGTCTCCCTGGTCATACAGCTACTGTATATTTTGTGGAAATAAACTTTTAATCCTGTGTCATAGTAGCTAATGCCTCTGCCTTCTGTTATGGAAGTGCTTAGGTCCAAGAAATTTGCTTCTTAGTGATGGTTTTCATCTTGTCCCTGTATTTAATTCAAGCATAAAAAAGCTTTTTGCAACATTTTCCTGAAATGAAACTACTGTGGATGCTTCTGAAGCCTGTGCCATTTGGGCTCTGGTGAGACCCAAGATCTCTGCCATATGCTCCTCAAGACGCTGTCTTTCTTCTGCTTGTGGATTCCAGGAGTTTCTCAGTCAGGTTCCCTCATAATAGAGTGAAACCATCGAAAGCCCCCTTACAATAAATGTATCACCTTGAAACCTTTCCTGTATTTCTTTGAGTAGTTTCCATTTGAGCCTGTGGACAAGCCTCATAAATCCAGTACTTTTCTTGGCCCTGGATAGAGAGAATAATTTGGGGCAGTTGATCATTGATCTCTTGCTGCTTACCAAAGCCTGGCACCAACAATTTAAACATAGAACCTCAGAAGTATTCCATAGCACACATGAAACCCAGCTGCTTTGTAATTTAAAGCAACTATATTAGGGTGTATAAATTTACAGAAAAACTCCAGTTTTCTCTGTAATTTAATTCTTGCCTCAGTTGCCCTTGTCTTAGTGCTCAATTAAGTTCTAGAGAGAACTGGAGTTTCTCTGCAGCCACCAGCATCTTTTGTGGTGTCTGTTGTCCACATATCACATGCAAGTGTATTACAAGGTCAAGAAGCAACAGTTTTAGCCATGAGCTGCCTGTGCCTGCCGAAGGCCTTCACTTCCTTCAGCTTGTCAAGGCCCTTCTAGACTTATCTCCACAGAAAGTAGCTTTCCCATAGAGAAATACCCCATAATCTGCATTCACACACCCGGATTGAAATACCATGTGCCCTGAGTCTTAAAGGTGCTGGCCTGTGCCACAACAGTTAAAAGTTGGTTGTATGTAAGCCATTAGAAACCTCAAAGTATTTTTTGCAAAACTCAAGGTGGAGATTGCGAACCATATGTCTTAGCCCCAATTAAGTCTTTCCATGGATTTATTTTCTTTTTCTCCTTAGCTTTTCTCCTTGCACCTCATTTCTCAATGTTTCCAGCCAATATACCAAATGTTGGTGTCTTTAAGTTATCCATCAAAATTGCAGGACCCGCGTAGGGTTAGGGGAGCTGCCTGGAGAAAAGCTGGCATGTCTGTGCGCTTTCTGCCCAGAGGCTGGCTCCCAAAGAGATAAATGGAAGGCAGCTGAGCATGCCCAGTTTATCTTCCCAAATTTACCAACTAGGTAAGATACTTATCTTAGGTTGTGTTTGAGTTAGTAAAGGAGCAGAAACAAGCCCAGAGCAGGTTACACGAAGTGTATGCCCTCCAGAGGAAGATGTCAGGAGTGAGGAAGAAGCTTCCTCTGCTAATAAAATGAGGCAGAGTCTCTCTTAGGCTTATATCAGAGACTAAAGGGGAAGAAAAACACCTGTTACCCTAGAAGTATGTGGAGCATTCTTGTAAGAGTATAGCCGCTGCTTTGTGACATGTTAATATTTCCACTGTGGGATTTGAGGAAGAGATGAACACATTCACCAGGAAAGAATCAATCTTGTCTGGAAAAGCTACTCCTCTTCCTCCTGGGCCCGTTATGCTGCTTATTATCATGATCTGGGGTCAGATGCCTTCCTTTCCCCCGGCCAACCTTCATCAATGTCAGCAGTCATCTCCCCAATGCCAAGCCCAAGAAACATTCCCCAGTTCTCCTCCAGCATGAGGTCTTGCTTTCATATTTGAGACTATGCTTTTTGAAATGGTGTGTTTTATTTTTCAATATCTCCTTTTCCAAACTCTCCTCTGCCTTGTCCTCCTTTACCCGGCATTCTTCAGAGTCTTTGGCTGTATCCCTGAAAGTACCTTCCCTCTCTCCTTCTCAGAGTCATTGTCCTTTGTGTGTTCCTTACCGGAAGCAATTCCACAGGTGTCTGCTCTCAGCTCTGGTGTTCTGACTATGTGTCTACCATGGCAAGGCACTCTTTGCCATGTTTGCTACAACAATCTCCATGAGAGGAACTCAGAGGGCTAGACTGTTAGCCCTACACTAAACTTCCATGTATTTTCGGTATTCAAGGCAAATGTGTCCAACATCACAATCTGTTTTTGTTTTCACCAGAACCTGCTCTCCTTCCATTACCTCAATCAATTACCTCCATATCCATTACCTCAATCAATCAAATCCCCGTTCTTCAAGTCACTCAGCTCAGAAACAACATACTCCTCCACATTTCCACTTTTTCCTCATTTCCCATGATCATCTAGGCAAGTTGGAGGGTGTTGGTCATGGAGATTTGTCATACTTTGGGATCAGCTAGACCTGGGTTCAATCCCAGCTCCACCATTTTGTAGCTATGTGATCTTAAGCGAGCTGCTTAACTTCTTTATCCCTCAATTCCTGCACCTGTAACACAGGCTTCATAAACAGAACATGCCTCACAAGGCCCTTACAGAGATTTAATGAGACAAAAGTACATGGAGTCCTTAAAACAGTCATGCACACAGAAAAATCAGGCCATACCTATTTCACTACTATTAGTGTGGTGGTTCCAGCTCTGGACTGTCTTTTGATTGCGTGTCCTTCTTTTATTTCTGCTGCCACTGTCCTAGTTTATTTCTTTTTCTTTTTTCATGTGGATTATTGCATATGACTGGTCTCCTTGTTTATAGTTTCTCACCCTTTAAATCCATCATTCACACTGTCACAAGCTTTCTCTTACGAAAACCGAGAGCTATTCATGCCACACTCTGCTGCTTTAACGCTCCAGTGGTTCCCTATGGTCTACAGGATAATATTCAGTCCCTGGCATGGCATCCGGGCTCTCAGTAATCTGCTTACAATTTACTTTCCCCATCAGACACTTAGGCTGCAGTCACACTGGACTTCTCACTGTTCCTGAGTGCACTTTCATAAACCCATCACTTTTTTGCAAAGAAAAAAAAAGGTCCCTCAGCCCGAAATTCTCTATGCTGTTCATGCTTCATATATGAGCTAAAATTCCTTTCCTTTCTGCTCAATTAGCAGATTTTCCTCTTGTTGTCCTCATCATTTTTAACCTCATCATGCTGGTTTATATGTTCATTGCTGCAGCAACACTGTCAGCCCCTGGAGAGGAGGGACCACGTCCAATGCTTTGGACATGGTCACAACAGCTAGCGTGAACATGCCAGATGATTAGAAAACACTTAGGTATGTGAATTTGTAACTCTAACAAACATCCTAAGTTAGGATTTTAAACTTGCAAATTCTGCTCCTTCACCAAATTAGTTTATGTTTTGATAATTATTTGTCTCTTTACTACTTCGATGGAACTGTGCAAGGAAACACATGGCCTGCTACCAGCAGCATGCCATGCCAGCTCTCCTGTGAAGAACAGAGGGAAAGTGAGAGGTGGTATCTGCACAGTAGCATAATTAAGATGTTAAAAATCAAATCTGAGATATAATTGCTAGTTACAATAAGTAAACAAATCAATAAAAAATTTTTAATTAAAATAGCAAGAACAGTAGCGGCAGGAATCCAGATGGAAGGTGTTTTCTGAAATGACTGTCGGTCTCTCACACCCTGAGAACCATAAGCTCTATCTTTACTTGGAAACAGGCACAGTTCGAAGACATTCTGCTTTATTTAGGACCACATAAGCGACAGATACCTTTCCAGTGTTCATGGAGTTTTATCTCACAATGTCATTTATTTCTTGGTTTTATTGAAGTTCTAGGCCAAGTGTGAGCTCTGTGGAGTTAATGAGCAAGAGCATCCTTTTCTACCTCTATTAAAACTTGACTATAGTTTATTTCACAGTGAACACACCTCAGATTCTTAAACAAGGTGCCAATATGCCCTGCACTACTTACAGAGAAAATTAAGAAAGTAACCTAGTGTCATATATCGGAACTGTTCCAAGTCCTCGAGTGCCAGCTAACATAGTCTTTTCATTGTCAAAATAAATGAAAACTCCATTCAGTTGGTTGAAACACAATTATCCATTTAAGCTTCCACTTTTAAATATTTATTACACCCCATAATTCCTCTCATGATTCCCGTGTCTTAATTGCAAGACCTACCTCCAAATATAAATGGTAGTAAACATAAAATATTCTTTTTTGCCTCTATTTCAAGTAAAATTTTGATTATTTTCTAAATATAAAATCGATATGCATTATAGAAAAATAGGAAAATACAACAAAAGAAGAAAAAAAGTTATTTTACCATCCAAATATATCTACTCTTTGTATCATAGCATTTTAGTTGTTTTCCTATGTGTTTTATAACCTTTTATATAGTTGTGATCTGCTAGATAGAGTCTAGTAGTGTTATGCCCTTTACACATTTTTATACATTAATAAAGCTATTTCCATACAAATTTAATGATCTTATGAATCTATCATAATTTATTAACCATTCCCTTACTATTGGGTATTTTAGTGTGTTTTAAGGTTTCAACCCTTATCAATAATGATGCTTAAACAGTTTTGCATCATAAAACTTTTCTTCATGAGTAAGATAGACAGAAAATCTATTGTTTTGCAGCCTACAGGTCTTCCTACTTTAGAGAAACAGAAGTCCATTTCCTGTGGAGAATCCATTTCATCACCTCACTGAAATCAATGTCAGCCGTGCAGTGAGCACACAGGAGCATGGTCTTCAGAATGCTACCTCATTTTCCTGGAAACTGTGATTGGTTCAGAGAAAGGTGTATAAAACAGGGCAGAACAATCACAGATTTTCCAAGACTTTTTGATTCAGCTTTCGCTTAGGCTGATAACTTGGTAGGCACCTTTGCTCACTGTTAGGGGGAAGACTACCTGAATGATAGAGAAAAAGATAGAGCTTTGACCTATACCATTTAAACTTTGCCTTATTCGAAAGGCTCTATGCCACTAGTTTTCACTTATTTGCACCAGTTATTGAGTTATTTTAGCTTAAGCTAGTTTCAGTTTGAATACTATTGCAAGCCTGAAATAATCCTGACTAATAAAAATTGGATCCTGGTTGTAAGTTAGCAAGATATCTGAATAAGAAGCCCCAGACTTTCTTTCCTTCCACAGGGACACTGATTCAACAATACCACCATTCCTTTTGTGAGAAATCCAGAAACCAATTACAAGATAGATAGAAAACAATTAACAAAATGACAACAGTAAGTTCTTCCCTGTCAATACTTTCTTTAAATGTAAATGGATTAAATTTCCCAATCAAAAGATACAGGGCAGCTGAAAGAATTAAAAAACAAGATCCAACTATACACTGCCTGCGTGAGATTCACATTAGATTTAAGAACACAGGCTGAAAGTGAAAGAATGGAAAAAGATATTCTGTACAAATTGTAACCAAAAGGAAGCAAGGATGGCCATATTTATATCAGGCAAAATAGACTTTAAGTAAAAAACTGTCACAGGAAAGAAAGAAGGTCATTATATAGTGATAAAAGAGTCAATTCACCAGGAATATAGAACAATTATCTATATATACAACAAACATCAGAGCACCTAAATATATGAAGCAAACATTGACAGAACTGAAGGAGAAATAGACAACAACATGATATGAGTAGGAGATTTCAATACCCCACTTTCAATATGGATAGAACATTCTGACAGAAAATCAAGGAAAAAGATTTAAACAAAACTATAAACCAAATGGACCTAACAGACATATATAGAACATTCCACCCAACAGCAGCAGTAATGGAGGGTGTCGTGTGGGGTGTGGGTAAGAGTGAAATAATGTAGCTGGTAGAGAGGCAATTAATTATGAAGAGTCTTATTGTTTTAAATCTGAATCTCTATACGCTCAAAAATTCAGAAGCTCAGTCGTTAGAATTCTTTCATTCTAATTTCTTGTCCTTCCTACTAATAGAGTAGATAGGCATTCTTGGAAACAACATGTATTTGAAGTCTGTGGTTGATGCACTTAAATTTTCAGGAAGAGCAACGTAGTGCTGACCCATCATACGAGCATCGCTCTAAGAAGGCTGAAGGTGCTCACAAGTCCATAAGCATTGAGATTCTGATATCTGTATTCCTGGTTGGCCTGTTCTTCCAACAAAAGGTTTATAATATAAAATTTGCCACAGCTACTCCAATGATTTCCTTGTGTTTCATAGAGACCAGGGCTCACAAATTTCTTGAAGGTAAGGATGTTGTCCATCTTAGTCAACAGTATGTCTCAAGTGCCCAGTGTAGTGCTTTACACAGAGTGGGTGCTCAGTAAAAATTTGTTGAATGCAAACAAATGAATTTTAAAAAGAGAATATGAGTAGCGTTGGGATGGCAAAAGATTCTCCCTAGCCCATATAACTTTTCAGTAATAAGGAAGATGACTTAGAAACTTTTGCCAAGACATTAGCAAGCACTTTTCTAGAGTATGGAATGTTAGAGCTGGAAGGAACCTTAGAAAATAACTAGTCCAACTCCTCTATTTACACATAAGAATACAGAGAGAGAAAACATTGAAGAAAAATAAACAAATCCTTAGGGATGTATGGAAAAGTGTGTAATAGTCTAATTTATTTTTAATTGGAGTCCAAAAAGAAGAGACTGAGATTGGGAAAGAAAATAACATTTGAAGAAATAATGTGCAAGAACTTTTAAAATTTGAGAAAAACACCAGCTTACAAATATAAAACCTCAGTAAATTTCAAGCAAGACAAATATCAGAGTACTATACTGAGGCATGTCATAGTCACACTGCTGAAAACCAGGAGAAAGAGAAAATCTTGAAAGTAGCCACAGAAAAAGCCAAATTATGCACAAGGGAACAGGCATAATAAAAAATTTCTGATTTCTCATCAGAAACAATGTCAGCTAGAACACAACAGAATGGCACATTTAAAGTGCTAAAAGAAAAAATAAGACTGTCAGTCAAAATTGTGCATCCAATGAAAATATCCTTCAAAAATAAGAACGAAATAAAATAATTTTCAAGCAGACAAAAAAATAGATAAAATTCATCACCCATAGACCTGGACTACAAGAAATGTTAGGAGATGTCTTTAGGTCAAAAAAAAGCTGGAAACCCAAATCTAGAAAGAGCAGTAAACAGAACTGAAAATAAATTAGTTGGTAAATATAGATAACTATGTTCTTTCTTCTCATAATTTAAAATAAAAAGAATAACACTCTAGATTCAGATTTATGACACACATAGAAGTCAAAGATAAAGACAATTGAAAAAAGAACATAGGCAAGCAAATAGAATTATACTGTTGTAAGGTAGTACATTTGTGAAGGGGGAAGCAGGAAGTGAGAAGCAGGAGCAGGAAGTAGGAAGTGGGAAGTTTGCACTGAGTGTTATAAGGGACAGCGAAGGAGGAGGACTTGTAAAATTCCAAGTGTAAAGTATGAAGAGTTGTAGTATTGACTCTAAGTAGACTGATGAGACAAATATTGTTAGTTATAGGGCAGTAAATAAAATGATGCATACCTCTAACCCTAGACAACACTAACAAATAATGAAAAGATATGTAGCTAAGAAGCCAGTAGAGAAAATAAAACAGACGCTAAAAATATTTGGTTAACTCAAAAGAAGGATATGGAAAGGAATCCAAAACATAAGGGACAGATGGAAAACAAGTAGCAAGATTGTAAGCTTAAACTCAACCATAGCAGTAATCAAAGACACTTGCACAGGAACATTTATGACCAATTTATTCATAATAGCCCCAAACTGGAAGCAACGCCATTATCCACCAACTGATGAATGGATAAAAATTGTGGTGTATCCATATAATGGAATACTACTCAACAGTAAAAAGGAAGAACTGCAACAATATGGTTGTTCTCAAAAAGATTATGCTGAGTAAAATGGCCAGAATAAAAAGTGTACATATTCTGTGATTTTTCTTACATAATATTCTAGAAGAGGCAAAACTAATTTACAGACAAACCAAAAGAGTGGTTGCCTGGGGTGGAAGATGGGAAAGACTGATTGCAAAGGGGTAGAAGGAAATTTCTAGTGATGATAGAAATGTTCTATATATTGAATGAGGTAGTGATTGTATGGTTATTTGTCAAAAATCATCAATCTGTACAGTTATAATATGTGAATTTTATTCTATATAATGTACATTTCAGTAAAATTTATTTAAAATTTTTCAAAATATTGAAATTATGTGTTGTAGATTGTGCTGAATTTATAAAATGTGATATATTTTGAAATTTTGAATGACAAAGAAAGGTAACTTTGGGTTTGTTGAAAGTTGTAGATCAAAAGATTGAAAAACAATGCTTTAGATGAAGGAAATTTGAGAGAAGCCGTGTTTTCATCATTTTGGTATACTCCTGACCCTAGCAAGTTGGCCAACTGAAAGTTGTTGCTCAATAAATTTTTGTTGAATTTAATTCATGCTAATTTTCACAAAATCAATTACCTTGTAATGTCAAATTACTATCTTTCATAATTTGAAAATGTCTTTATTCATCTTTAACTTAAAGGCATCTTTTTCCAAATTAAAAATTTTTATTTTTAATAAATAGTGAATCTTTATTCTTGTCAAGTACTGTGCAGTATCTTACACGGATTGGTGTTTCCAACACCTCAAGTATATTGGCTTTTGATCCACTATTTCCTTTAAAATTCAAGTTCTATTAGGAAGTTTGTTCAAAACTGTACAATGTGAAATATGGATAAAAATAATTCTATGTCAGAGAGATATGTTAAACATTAGGATTGATTTCTATAGAAGGCTATATTTTATAAGGCGTGAATGTCTTGCTCTCCCTGCAGCTTTATTGAGATATAAAGGACATATCACATTGTGTAAGTTTAAGGTGTACAATGTGAGGATTTGATTCACATAAGTATTGCTAAAATGATTATCACATTAAAGTTATTTAAAACATCCATCACCTCATATAATGACAATACTTTGTGTGTGGTAAGACCATTTAAGATCTGCTCTCTTAGCAACTGGCAAGCATGTCTTTCAAAAAGTGGATATATTAATTCTTGCTCAAAGATAATTGCTCTCTAAAATGAGATCAGGACAAAGAACAGAAATTTAAATTTACATGGAAAATTCTTTGTTTGGATTAGGCTGAAATGTATCATTATACTACAGCGCACTTGGAAACGGTCAAGCTTGTGAATTGCCAAACTCTCTTTGGAATGGGGAGCTGCAGACAGCTTTTGGATCTGAGCCATTTACTGTCATATGAGTAGGAAGGCTAATTTCCTTAAAGGATATACATTCTTTTTACTCTGGAGTATCACAAGATCGCTGATAATTTTAAGTGTTATCTTGGACCAAACGTCTGTTTCAAAGTTTCGCTCTTCTGGCTTTTCTTAGGAATGCATTCTTGGAGCTCATTATCTCCCTGCATATAATTTATCCTGGATAAATAATGGGATTCCATTCAGTTTTGATTACAGAGCTCTTTGGGGTTATTTTGCTTCAGCTTAATTTGATTGATTTGCTTCTTTTCATGCTTACTGACGGATACTTATATTTGCATTTTAAAATTAAATGAATAATGGAACTAATTTGGGGGAGATGTTTAGTGATAGGGACTATTTATTTCACAGTAAAAATTATCTAACAAGCTTGGAAAAAATACTTCTAAGGGTTTTATTAATTATTGTAACATTATCTTATATAAGTAAATCTCCATAAAGGTCAAATTACTTACCAAGCGGTTCTTAGTGAGACCTATACTATATTGCTAACAGATTAGGAATTGACATATAACTATGGCTATAAAATAACAGTAGTGAAGAAATAAATCATGATTTTATTAAGGGCCTTCGCGCATCAAATGAGAACTCGGGAATTCAATAACATCGCATTACAAATTTTCTACCCTGAATTACTGTCTCTCACTCCCTTGATCTTTCTCCTCCTCCTGCTCTCCTTCTTCCATATTTAAAATTAAATTAAATTAAAATAATATCCTACAATAAGCAGCTCTTTTCTGAACATCAGTCTGAAGCCAGGGCTCTTTTGAACTCCATAGCAAGTCTCGTGGAAATTTTCAAACAAGGGCCATATTTTTAAGGTCATTTGGAGTGGCTACAATAATATACCCACTGGAATCCAGTTGATTGTCAAGATAGATCGTGTGAAGTGGGAATGGGGCGTTCACCGAGTCCCGGGCCCACATAGACAAATGTGTGGCATATCATCCAATCCTAACTTGGACACTTGGCTTGACAGCAATTAACATTGACATGCTGGACATCGGAAAGTTATAGGCCACTGGGACTGCATAAATATCTAAATATTGTATAAGCATGCATACAAATAGAAACTTAAGTAGTACACTTTATGAACAGGCAAGTGAACAAATCATGGGGATACTGGGTTTTAGTGTGTGATGAGGCCAATTGAAGGCACATGATCTTCTGCATGTGAGGAGATATATACATATATATATATACATATATATATGTATATCTTTCAGATGTATCTTTTTATTTGCAGTTATAGGGTATAAGTGATAAATAAATGATGGAGTCAACAAGTTCTTGCACTACTAAGTCCAATTCTGAAATTAAAAAGTGGTAATAGGGGCCAATCCAGTGGCATAGTGGTTAGGTTCACATGCTCTGCTTCAGTGGCCTGGGGTTCCTGGGTTCAAATTCTGGGCGTGGACCACTCAACAAGCCATGCTGTGGAGGCATCCCACATACAAAATATAGGAAGATTGGCACAGATATTAGCTTAGGGACAGTCTTCCTCAAGCAAAAAGAGGAAGATTGGCAATGGATCTTAGCTCAGGGCCAGTTTTCCTCACCCCCCCCCCCCACCAAAAAAAGTGGTAATAGTTTTATTCATGACAAAATATAGAGTACAAAAAGCTATACCCTTCCTTTCTGAGGGATTTGAATTCCCCATGTTAAAAGATAAAGTGCAGTGTATGTGTGCTTTTTAAAACTCTCTTCCAATCAATATTATTATTACTACTAAACCCAATGTCTTGTGTAGCGTCTGGCAAATGTAAAGAGATAGAGTATCCTTGATAACCTTGTGTCATCTGGTTAGTGTTTATTAGTGACTAATTTACATTTTCTACTAGGAGCCCTCATGGTACTTTGCAATGTAAAATTCTGTAGAATATTTTACTTTATACTAATCTATAACAAATATATCTTCACTTTTGTAAGTGTTCAGGTTTATTTCAGCAAGCATCTTGAGAATAGGTTGAGGTTTCAGATGGAAGGTGCTCAGCTTTGCTCATCACTTTGCCATCTCCTCATGCTCCTGAGAGATCTCTCCTCTCATTTCTGACAGATTTCTCGTTCTAAGAAACACTGAAGAATTTTGGAGTCTCTTACAGCTGACTAGGAAATGATGGATAGTGTGACATAGATTTTCTTATCCCCCACCAGCACCAGCTCTGTACAATTTTGTCATCTGGACATGAAAGAAAACAAAATAAAGCATCTCAAAGCATCTCAGATTAGTATTATTAGGGAAGAGATTCAAAAAGGCTGCCTCTAAATTCTCTACCACTTCACACAACATTTTTCTTTACCTCAAACACATATCCTTTTTAATTAGGAGAAGATTAAGAAACAAGGAACTGTTTTCAAACAAAAGATGTCGAGGCCAAATGAGGACTTTGGTGTTTTCACTATTGAAATATTTGGTATTTTCCCATAACACCTCAAACTGTTACTTTAGAACGACATTTACTTTGTTCCAGCTTTCAAGATGACCAGGTGCTCAGAATTGCTTACATGTTTCATCTGGAAACACTTACTGACTGTTTACAAACACTTATTGATTGTCTCCTCTGGGCTGGCTGCTGGACTATAAAATGAATAAGAAACCATCTTCTCTCAAACGGCTTACTGCTTGGTTGGTAGAGATGTAAACAGAGGTGCAATTCAATGTTATCTGTGCTCTGATGTGTACGGGGCACGGTGGAGGGGCTGGAGGTAGAAGTGGTCAATTCTGCTTAATGGAGCTCATGAAAGGGTTTACAAGAGAGGTGACATTTGATCTGTGTCTTGAAAGACGTGCTGAAGTTTGCTAGGCCAACAGGTGTGAGGAGAAAGGAACATTCCATCAGAGGCAGAAACAGGAACAGAGACACAGAGCAATGAAATAAGATGTTGAGCTCAGGTGAATGCTAGTTTTTCTTGGTGATGGGAGTATTAGCAGAGCTTGTAGTAAGGAGGAAAATCAAACAGCATATTTTGTAGGAGTGTAGAGTGGACCCTGGATAAAATGCTTTATATCTTTTTAAAAACCTTATTTAGTTTTTAGTAAAAAGTTATGCTTTCAGTTTTTGGGTTTTTTTTTAAGAGTGGCACCTGAGCTAACAACTGTTTCCAATCTTCTTTTTTTTGTTTGTTTTGCTTTTTCTCCCCAAACCCCCTGTACATAGTTGTATATTTTACTTGTGGGTCCTTCTAGTTGTGGCATGTGGGACGCCGCCTCAGCGTGGCCTGATGAGTGGTGCCGTGTTGCCAGGATCCGAACCAGTGAAGTCCTGGGCCATGGAAGCAGAGCGCGTGAACTTAACCACTTGGCCACGGGGCTGGCCCCCATGCTTTCAGAGTTTTTAAGGGAAGATTTCAAGTTTTGAAACTTTGAACTCTTGGAGTAAATGTATCAGAAACTATTAGAATCACAGTTACTAAAAATTATGCAATATTAATTTACCAATACATGTGACCTCTTGTCCAAAGGGCAAACAACAATGATTATGTGAAGTGAACAGAGAAAAATCATCTATTGCTCAAGAAAAAACAAGCAAACATGAGATTCACATTGCTTTCATAAAAGCATATTTTCAATAGTCTACCTCAAAATTACCTGGTGTGCTTCTTGAAAATACCAAATTCCTGCCCCTACCCAAGGAGATTTTGATTCAGTGGGTCTGAAGATGAGACTCTGGACTCTGCATTTCTAGCAAACTCTCTAGTTTATTGATGTGTCCACAGAAGCATGAGAACAGGAATCCCAACAGGGAAAATGCATTCGATATTAGTTTTTGTGAACTTTAAAGCATATTTATGTGCTTCAGATATATTTGGTTGAGAAAATGGAAATCTTTTCCCAGTTAATTCACTTGATAACAAGATAGGGCCATGTAAGGTCATAACCAACCCATTGCCCATGTGGGTAGCAGCTTACTCTAACTGAAGAGCAAGTTCCTGTCCACAGCGCTGGTCCTGAAATCAATGGGAAATACAACCTCAATACACATGCTCTTTGTTAACATTCAATCTGCGTAATCTCCACATGAAATATTCCAATCAGGAAATGCTGGATTAGCTTTCATTTGAGCTAGTATCAGCTCTTTTCAGATGTATTAACAAAAAGTTAGTTAGGAGAATGGCTTAATTGCTGCAGCCCCGAAGAGCAAACTGTATCCTCTCTTTGAATGCTGTCTGGGTACATGGTAAAATACGTAGCAGAGAGGTGCGTGTGGTCTCTGATGAACGTTATTTGCTTAGGCAAATTCTTTCATGGTTATGTTGTTATATTTGGAATGATGATAAACTAGGAAATTGTTGGCTTACTTAAAAAACAGTGGAGGATTGCAGGTCTGATGTTAAAATTTGCTCTTCTAAAGGATGGGAAATGGGAGAGAAAATGTGTGCCTTTCGTTCTTTCCTCCCTGAATCCCCACGGTTCTCTATTTTCCGCTCAGGCTCATCTGCTTCAGTTTCCCACCATTCTCTGTCTTCTGCTAACACTGGCAACGGTAGAGAGAACAGAACTGACTTTCTCTTGAGTGTGAGTTGTCCTGCTTTATGATGTGATTATTTTCCAGAGTTAGTTTATGACATATAACTCAAAGTTTATCTTCATATTCCAATTACTAAAATAAATAATCCTTAGAGCTTTTATGTTAAGTTTGGCATTACATAATTAAATGGTGATCATTGACGTTTAAAGTGTAATAATGAGCATTGTTTAATTTACGTGTTAAAAATTCACTTAGAAAACAAATTGTCATTTATTCTCCACTGAAAATGAATGGATATTATTTCTTATATTTTAGTTGCCAGATTGGGCAAATGAAAACATAACGAGAAACTACTTTTTACGCTTTCTTCAGCTCGGTTACTGTTGAGACAGGAACATCTTATTTCAGGGGGATCCTTTAGAAATGCCATAACCCCCAACATATTTCAATCTATTAAACTGCAAGTTTTAAAGCCAAAAATGGATGGAAGGTGTTTTGTTTGTTTGTTTTTGTTTTGGTACCTTTGTGATTATTTTGTGGAATAACGTTAGAAACAGATCAGAAGCCCTTGAAGTTAACATCAGACTAGAACACACTAGATGGTGCTGTTATCCTAACAGCAATCAGGCACTGGAAACAGGGCTAGAATAAAGCCTGAATAAAACCGGAATAGAGGAAATAATGCCCAGTGTGCATATAGGATTTTGTCCTATATCAGAAAATGCAGTAATATCAGAGTATAAAATTCACTCTCAGAGCATACATACTCTACTCCGAAATGACTCACTCAAGTTTTGCACTAGCACAGCCTTGTTTTATTAAACACGTGTGAGTGTGTGTACATGAGCACACATGGGTGCATTCGGCTCAGGGCAGGTATTCTGGCTTAATCTGATTTTATTTCTGATTTTATCTCCCATGTCTTCCTTAAAGGTGCACTGTATTCCAATCAGATTTCCCTGGACATGGCTCACATCTTCCCACTCTTGTCTCCCATGTTTTTTCTTCTATATGGGATATCTCCATCACCTGTTTCTATCAATATCTTGCCTATCCTACAAGACCAATTTCAAATGCTATGCCTTCGATGAAGCCACTCCTAAAGATTGCCTCAATCATTCTTTCTTTACTTTGAAAGAAACCATTCCTCAATGATTACCTTAATCATTCTTTCTTTACTTTGAATTCCCATGACACCTCCTTGTATTTCTGTTATACACATCATATTCCACCTTGCCTTATTTGTTCCCTTTTCTTATTATCCTGTAAACTCCTAGAGAACATGGACAATCTCTTACACAATTTTTTCTCCTTCTTCTTCTCATATCAACCTTTATATAAAGTACTACATCGTGAATGTAATTGGTACTCACTAAAGTGCCTGCAATGAAGGAACAAAAGAATGAACAAATGAATTGCTATTAGAAAAGCATTTGTTCTGGATACCCTGTTTGCTCTCCACCCTTCCCCACTCTGCTCTGGACACTGAGAAATCAAACTCTGTTGATTACATCAACCACTCTTCCCCTCTGGCTTCCAGTTGGCATGGCCAATGAGAAGCACAACACGAAATATGAAAGTAAGAGAAAAGAAAAGAAGAAGTATTTATCCTCCCTTCTCTCTCTGAGCCAGCTGTGGGTTAGCAACAGCTGCATTTCTCCCCATAAGCCCACAGCTCCTGACAGGTATCTGGTGACCACTCCCTTCCTTTGGCCTTTCAAGCCAAAGGGTGGTAGTTCTGGAGGCTTCACTGTCCCTTGTCGACCCTCACTCCGTCCCTTTATGAAACTCTCTGCAATCACCGGTTTTGAGTGTGTTATCTATGACCTATATACAAACTACAACCTATAAAATGCCCTTAGAAAATGATTTGGCTCATATAAGAAATTATTCTTTCTGATAATGTGACCAGGGTGCCCACCTTAAAAGACTGTTTACATAGCTGAGATCTGATTTTACCATCTCAGGTCAGAAGGCAGCCCACTCTGATACACACGAATGCGAACTCTCATTTGCTAGGGGATTTAAAATAAGCTTCTTAGTTATTCGAGCACATTTGCTAATTGCCTGGAAAAGAATTTACTTACAATAGTATTAATGATAGCTTCCCTTGTGTATAGCCTAAATGCCATTCACAGGTTTCCTCATTTTAAAACATTCCACCAGTTATTTTTCTGCTCACAGAATCACTCACTCAGAGAACTAAAACAATGGTTTTCAAACCATTCTCTGAGGGACCTAGGATTCCCAACTTAAATTTTAGCTTCAACATAAAAAAAAAACAAAATGAGTTTGACGTTTTAAGCTTTTAGTGAATATCTGATCAAGATGGGCATCAAGGAATTGGAAATTATTTTAAAATGGCAATATGAAACATGTCTTGTACTAGGGTTCAGATGAAAATCTTTTCTGCTCACCAAAAAAGGACTTACACTGCTTGAGAAGTCTGTTCATTGATTCTCTTCCAACAAAGGCAGTAGCCGTGGGAAATTTTTTCAGCTATAAAATAGCAGTGATTTATGTAACTTACAGAGATTTTAAGATGATTGAATGGCGTAATATATATACAGCATCCTGTTCAGGGCTGGCAAAATGTACTCCATACATACTAGGATTCTTCTTTTCCTCAAAATCGCACAGTCACATCTAATGCCCAAGCTTCCTGGCTTCAAGTTCAAGGTTAGTTCTGCCTTACTGATGCTGCCCCAGCTTGCTTTTATGTACATTAATTTCTTTTTTTCAGTTATGCCTTTCATTTTTGCAGATATGTCGAAAATAGCATGTCAGGAAAATGTAGGCTACAATGTGGACACTACTTAGAATTTCCACAATTATTTTGTTTTCTATAATCATATACAGTCATTATTTTAGATACCTCCTCATTTCCCTTCTGATATTTACAAACTATGAAACAAGAAAGCTATAGCTGAGTGATTAGAGCATTTGACCTTCTATTCATAATTTACTGTCTTTTTTGAGATTGTGGATTAAATGACCCCTTTGACTACATTTGTGCTTCTGGCTTAATCAATAGGGACATTCAGATTCTTGGTTGTCGATAAGCTGCTTCTTGACTTCCCTGTCTCATCTTCCAGGTGCCATAGCTGGAATTGCACAGCCACCCGTATCTTCATAGACTTCATAGATTAAAATGTCTCACCATCTAATTCAGTACTGCATCAACCTGAGTCTTAACTTTAGTAGTTGCAATCTTGAGTTCTTCCTATGAGAAGTCTGAAGTCTAGTTTTTACTGTATTTCCTGGAACCAGCTCATGGTTTATTCTTTGTCAGAGTTCCTGTTCTGATGATAAATTTTTATGCTAATTCTTTTAGTGCCGGGCTTCCGAGGATTAAGATCCAGACCTACACTACTACTCAGCCATAAGAAATGACGAAATCCGGCCATTGGTGACAACATGGATGGACCTTGAGGGTATTATGCTGAGTGAAATAAGTCAGAGGGAGAAAGTCAAATACCATATGATCTCACTCATAAGTAGAAGATAAGAACGACAAAACAACCACCACATAGCATTGGAGATTGGACTGGTGGTTACCTTTGGGGAAGGGGAGGGAGGGCAAAAGGGGTGATTAGGCTCACATGTGAGGGTTTGCACTATAATTAGTGTTCGGGTGGTGAACATGATGTAATGTACACAGAATTCGAAATATGATGTACATCCGAAAAAAATAAAAATTAAAAATAAATAAATAAATAAATGAAAAAAAGGAAAAAAAGATCCAGACCTATAATTAACCACTGTAGTCGGGACCTCACTCCTTACTGCCACTTCTCCAGAATCTAGCCACTTGCCTGCCTAGATCGCCACTGGTTACATGACAAGAATTTCTCTTTTACTGTTTCTATACTCTTCCAACTTTTCTGATGCCTTGCAGACATTGCTGACCAACTTTCTAACATTGGCCACCCAAACTCTGGAGGGACAGCACGCAACCTAGGTGCCCGTATCTCCTGCAATCACAGGCACATCAGCTTTCAGGATTCCACTTCCTACTAATACGACCCATTCTTTGGTTGACTAAGTCATAGATCTGGCATAGGGAGATAAAGCAATTCTGGGAGAGATATGTTTTTGACTTTGTTTCACATGTAGAAAATAGTATCAAATTGTATTGCTGATTAAAGGAAATTTATAGTTCTTGGTAAAATATTCAATCTGCTTGAGTTGAAACCAGTTTGAGTTTTTCCAGGAAAAAGACAGACTAGCCACACAGAATTTAGTGGATAAAGGTGAAAACACCATACAAAAGCTTCAGAGAAAGAAAACACCTGAATTTCAGTCCATGACTAATAAAATATAGTCCTTAATTTTCTTCAAAAATTTTCAAAGTTTCTTCTGAATTTTGCCTCTCTCTATAAATCAGGCGTCAAACATACGCATACACGCATATTTATATGTTTCTGATTGTGAGGACCTATTTTACACCTGTGAATACGTGCGTCTAGAGATAGAAAAATATTAGGTAGATTTTCTCTCACTCACAGATTAATTTTAATATCATTAATTTTAATATTATCAATTTTAAGATCATTCTTCTTGTATTTTCTAGATGTGATTTCTAGGTATTCATGGAGAATCAAACAATTGGTCTTGCTGATGAGTCTACCTTGGTCGACATTGATATATGTGATGAGTGAAGGACAATAGGCATTTTCAATGTAGAAGCCCACAAAGAATATTCCATTGATATGTAAATTACAGAAGTGCTGTTCCCTACAAGGTGCATCATAAAGCACAAGCCTTTGCTCACAACCCACCAAACACAGCTAAGGATGGTGTGTACTTGGACACAGAAGGGCCAGCAGTGACATCTTGCACTACTATGTGTCCTCAGATCCTTGCTTAGGGCCCACTAGTTACGTCAAATGAGAGAGAAATAAGAAAGATGATTTCCTAATGATCCTCCATCTTTATCAAACCAAGGTCACTGGAGGAACATGGGAAAACCTTGCTCAGCACAGAGAAAATGGGTCCCATTCATAGGACACCAGAAAAGAGGCCAGGAATTGAATAAAAGATGATGCTGTTGCCACACACAGTACAAATATGATTTCTACTTATGCATGAAGGGTCATTATACATAGTAAGAAAGGTTCTGGATGAGATGGGTTTTCCTTCCTGAAAGGTGAGTGTTTTTTCTTGAGTGACAAGTTGCTGTGATTCGGCAGACGTTAGTCTCAAAATACGAAAATTGTCATTTGGAAATAATAATTGCTAACATTTTTGAGAATTTATGATGTGCTAAGCCCTTTGTATTCTTACTTAACACTCACTATCACCTATGACATGGGTGTTTTTGTTTCCTCAATTTTACTGAGAAAGCCTAAGGAGATTAGGACACTAACCAGGTCAAACGTCATTAATGGTGGGCCAGGAATATAAATGGATGTCCAATAATGCTGTATAACCCTAAAATGAAAGAACGAGGGGACTATCAGTAACATATATGCTTCCCATTTATAACTGAAGATACTAATGAGATAGAAGAATAATTCTGGAAGAAACCAGAGGTACTTGTCAAAGTGATCTTTCCATATCCATCAGCAACAAGGTTAAAATAAAAAGGTATCACCTGAGCATATTAAATAGAAATGACTAATTTTGACTTTTGTTGATTTACATGTCTTGTCCTTACTAAAAACAAAAATGATCTCCACTCTTGTCTACAGAGGACAACACAAGCTTGAAGTTAACATTCACTAAAGGATGCCACTTATCTGGTTTTGGACACACAGAGGCTAAGATCTTGGTTGTGATAATCACTGTTATTTGAGTAACTTTGCAGCTACAAATGAAGGACAAATGTAGATCCTCCAGATGTGTTTGATACAACTGAATGCCATTTAAACATCAACATAAAAGTTGAGGCCCAATCAGATAGGATGAATACGAAGAGAATTCAGAATAGAATCAAGAAGTATATCGGTTGAATCCAATCTAGCTGTAAAGTGACTTATGTGAGAAGATCGCAGATTCAAATCAAACTTGAAAATTGGGTGCTGTGTCACTAGAATCCAAAAAGAAAGTCTTCAAGAACACTCATTAAGAAGACGTGAACGTTGAGTCCTTATTGGCATTGCAGATGACCATAAGAGTCTCTACTCATTATTTAAGATCATACAAAAAAATGGGATATATACACTTTCAGATTTCTTGACTAAGAAAAAAAATCTCTCTAGTCAGTATGAAACCTCATTGTCTAAGAAGATGGCCCAATTTTCTTGGGCTAGTAACCCCAGTTATCTTGAGAAAGTAAAATTATTTCATTAGTGGATACTAAAGACTCATCTGTGGAAACAAAATATCCATTTTCTCTTTCTTTTCATGACTGGACCTACTGAGATTTAGCTGGGTTCATGGCAGCTCATCCAGAACTACATTTCTTAGACTCCCTTATAGTTGTCACCAAACCATTAAATTGTGGACAACGTGATATGAACAGAAGTGAATTATGGGCCTACCTGGTCTTTCCATTAATATAATTGGGTGTATACTGCCCTAGCTTTCTATCCCCTTCCTGCTGGGTGAGAGATGACCCATGTGGGAGCAACTATCTTGGACTTGAAAATAGAAAACACATTTTGGAGATGGAAAAATCAGTTAATCAAGCCATAATAGAGGGTCCACGCTACTACCCCCCCCCCACTTCTAAAATCTTACATGAGAAAGAAATAAAACTATACCTTGTTCAAGCAAATGTATTTTAAACAGCTTTATTGAGATATAATTTACATTCCATAAAGTTCACTTGTTTTAAGTGTAAAATTCAATGGTTTTTACTATACTTGCAGGGTTGTACAACCAATACCATAATTTAATTTGAGAACATTTTCGTCACCCCCAAAAGAAACCTGCATCCGTTGGCAGTTCCTTCCTAATCTCCAAGCCTTCTGCAGCACCCCTCTTGGCTTAGACAGCCACCAACCTACATTTTCTCTCTAAAGATTTCCCTATTCCAGACTTTTATATAAAAATTATATAGTGTGCGGACTTTTGTGACTTTCATTCAGCATAGCATTTTCGAGGATCATCCATTTTGTAGCATGTATCAATACTTCATTCCTTTTCATTGTCAAATAATATTCCATTGTATGGATATACCACATTTTATTTATTCATTCATCAGTGTTGGACATTTGGGTTTTTCTCACTTTTTGGCTATTATAAACCATGGACATTTGTGTACAAATTTTTGTGTGGATATGTGTTTTCATTTTTCTTGGGTATATACCTAGGAATGGAATTGCTACATCATACAGTAACTCTGTGCTTAACATTGTGAGGAATGCCAAACAATTTTCCAAAGCAGCTGTAGCATTTTACATTCCAGATAGCAAATGTGTTTTCAAGCCTCTTGGTAACACAGCTAAGCTTCTAGTCAGAAGTGATATTCAAAATATTTGAAAACTGAATCAGCATGAGGAACAACCAGTGTTGTGCTGAAGCTTATTTAAGCTTCCTCATGACAGCCAATTGTCAAATATTCAGGAATTTTACGAGCCAGTTATTAAATCTTTGGTAATTTAAAATAGCCCATTGGTGAGTGTTTACACCACAGAAATTGGCAAATGCTATGAATCAGGGCTTATTGTTCTGGAGACGTGGTTTACCACATCACTGAAACCAACCAATCAGAATGGATGCTGACACCGTGAGAATAGACGCCTGTTGTAAATAATTTCTCCCAAGTGAATTCCAGTTGAATATCAACTCTATTTGTACCTTAATTAATACAACAGGCATATGATTTAAGTCCAGTCAAATATAAGTGTAGAAATAATAAAAACATTCAAAGTGTTAATAATTTTGTGTTAATCTTGAAAGTCATCTTGGTATATGTAATACTTTAGTATTTGTAATAGAATTTGGCATTGTAGAAAATATAAGAGATTTAACCTATGTTCCAATTTATAATAAAATTGAGCAATTGATTGAGACATGATTTTAAGTTAGAAAGTATGAGAAAATTGTAGCGTTCATAAATAATGTTAAAAGTTTAGAATAACTTGGTACTCACTGTATTTTTAAGTCAAATTTATAAGATTTATAAGAATGCTTAAGTACTTAAAAGTTTTTTTTTATAAGGGGCATTTGAAGTAATTCAAAAGAAAATCAAATACAATAAACTGATAGATACGATTAAACACATTTACTAAAGTGTCTCTCTTGATGCTTGTTAAAATTTACCAGATTACTGAATAGAATAAAATGATATATTAATTGAACTTCAAGGATTTAGGAAAAATGTATATATTTTTTTTTGGTGAAGAAGACTGTCCCTGAGTTAACATGTGTGCCAATTTTCCTCTATTTCATATATGGGATGCTGCCACAGTGTGGCCTGATGAGAGATATGTAGGTCTACACCAGGGATCCGAACCCATGGACCCCAGGCCACTGAAGTGGAGCACACGAACTCAACCACTACCCCACTGGGCCAGCCCTTGGAAAATATATATATTTAAAATTGATTTTAATAAATAAAATGTTAATTTCAAAGTCAAATGAAAATCTTTCTTATTTACTAAGATGCTCTCAAGGACATAAAGAATACTCAATGTCATGCAGAATCTATCTGGGCAGGTATTTCTAGGTTCCTGACTCAAAGACTACAGAAAAATATTTTAAAACATTTATTGAGAAAGACTATGTCTACTTCCTAGAAAAAGAACCAAATGGAGATACTGGATAATTCTGATAGGAGTTTCCATTTCCATTTCCTCTTCACTAGGAACTTGTGGTAACACTTTGTCATCAGGATTGAGAGAATGACCCTGCCCAGGCCTAGTTTGCCTCTTCTTCCAATCTGATTCTTGTCTGTGTTTCACAACTCACACATTGATCTCCTAGCATCCAGTGTCCTTATAACTATTTTCAGATTCTCCATCTCTGTTGATGTAATTGCTCAAAGTTTGACTCAAATATTAAAGGCTCATTAATAACTTTCTATACAAATTTAAACTTCTCTGGAGAGGGCTGCTTGCAAAATTGGGAATGTTATCATGGGAATGGCTGTATTCCAAGTTCTCTGCCTCCATGAGCTTCATTCTCTGCTCTCTCTGGACTGCCTGCCTCACTGCAGCAAAGAGCAAGGCTGTGTTCCACATTTTCTCATGAGAAGAATTCTCTCTTGGCTTGAAGTGCAATTTGTAAGGAATAAATCCAACCATACTAAGATGCTTTCTCTTTCAAACAATTTAACATCCCTCCTGGTGGCAATGGTTCAGGGAAATCCCTGTTTGAATTTTTACATTTTTTTCCTGAATTTTTTGCTCATTATTGTGAGGATTGCCATCATACTCTAAGCTAAGCCTTGATATCCTGTGAATTACAAGAACAATGTTTTGCTGTGGGATCTGATTAATTCAGCACACTCTGTTGATGCTTCCAAGTTTTAAATGTACAGGATTTTTTTGTTGTTGTTTCAGGTTTTGTTTTGGTTTTTTTTCTTTTTTTTTACATTCACAAGCAACTTCCAACCTTACATCCACAGGAGGAGATCTGCCAGGAACACTAGTATCTTTCTTCACCCTACGTATAATATAGCGTATAACACATTTATGTTCTTCTAGAAGAAAATGCTTAGGATTTAATATATCATGAGTATTATCCAAATTCCTTGAGAGATTTTCAGAATCTGTTATATATTAATATTCCATGCCCAATAAGATGATAAAATTTTAAAAACTTATTTATTAACTTGAGAAAGCAGTTACAAGACCGGTTTATCACAAGAGAAACCAGGCCAAAATTCATCATGAAAGTCTGTTACAATCTTGTTTTAGTAAACTAAGAAGTAGAAAGACACATCATGGATTCCAAATGCCTTGTTGGGTGCTTGAGGTACTGCACCAATTTCCCAGATAACTGAAGGTTTATTAATACCGAATATGTGTAAGCTATTAAGTGACTGCATAGATTTGATTGTCAAAATCCTCATTAAAGCATTTCTGGGAGTGGGTTTATTTGGTTTGGCATAAACGAGTATCAACTCCATTGCAAGACAAGACCATTCAAGCATCAATGAAGACATCCTTGTCATGTGCTCGTTGACCTGGCAGGACACCTGCAGAAGATGATGGACAGCAGCTTATTCTGAAGCACCGCTGAGCGATAAGAAATGGGACAATTGCAAGCAGGGTATGGAGGAGAAATGCTTTCAAGTTTCTGTAAAACACAACCTCAACAGATGAATAACTAAGAAAGAACAATAGCAGGTAACAATGAACCTGGAATAAAGAAATCAGAGACAGATGACTTCTCCAGAGCGTATTTAGACCATGAATCTAGGAGGCGAGAGGCAAACAACGTTAGATTGTTGAAAAATATTCTGAGAGCAGTTTGCAACCCAAGGAATGTATTACTTTGTATATAATGGAAAACACAATTATCTTTTCTACTGGAACCATCCACACATACAGTGACGCATTTGAATAGGGCTTATTGCTGTATATTAAGGATTTTAATGATTGTACTTAGTGAGTTGAATCAAAGCATGTCTATGAAACTGCAATTAAGTTTCTGAAGTAAATTCCACTTACATCTGTCACTTTAGCTTACATCCTCAAGTCTAACCTCTTGGGGTTTTTCTTATTTTTTTTAAGTGTAAGGCTTCCATTTACTATGGAGACACATAGCATTGCCTTCTTCTTCACTTTTTTCCAGAAAACCTGTTAGTTCTAAAACCTGTCCTCGTAATTCTACTAAACTTATGTCCTGTACAAACTGATAATATGAAAAAACATTATAGTTACAGTAATATGAGAATAAAATTCTGATTCAATATTCTATTCACTGCATGATTCTATGAAGCAGCATGATGGAATGAGAGAAATCATCTTTAATTCACATAAAAACATTTTGATGTACTAAAGATATTTTGGAAAAATGGAAGTGCTTACTACTAAGTTATTGACAAATAAACATATGCAGAGATTGGAACTATAAAACTTGCGTGTGTCAGCCTTCTGAGAGCTCTGCCTTCATATTTCACAGAACAAGTCAGTGTGGTGGGTTGAGGTGTCAGAGAGAGTGTATCTCACTCTCTTACTCATACTTGCTTTCTCTGTCTCCCCGCTGCCCTCCCCCGTACTCGCATACTGCCTTTTGCTCATTGCAATAATGTAGTTTGTTTGTACCAATAACTTTCTTGTCAGGAGACATCTGTTCCATTATGAAAAGTCTCTCCTAGTAAAGCATCAATCATGTCTCACTTGTAAAGCAAAACACATTTTTTTGGTCCCTAGATAGCAAAATACTGCTGAGAAAACAAACTGTGCAGAAATATTAACTGCGGTGTATTAATATATGTATTCCAAGCATTCTTTATTTGTCTACCATTGGTGCCATGTGATTCTGACAGTATGGGCTGCTGACCTCTTGTCTCTGAAACCACAGAGGACTCGTCAGTGTCCTCCCTAAAAGCATTATAATGGGCCGATTGCCACAGAAATCCACATGATGAGAATATGATGCTGTGTTTTAGGCATTTTGCTCTCAAATGCTAAAAACACAACTGTTAAAACTGTTGCAACTGTCTGACTCCCTTACAAAGCTGTGGACACATAGTATCAAGCTACCTGGGAAATTTTAGTCAATCATCTAGGTGTTTCCAAACACTTAGATGTTTTACATTATGGATGTAAAACATCTGGATGATGGACCTAAACTTCTATTTGACATCCTGATGTTTTAGTATTTTACTCACATGCTCACTGTTTACATTTATAAAATAAGATTCTCTGCTCTCAGGCCCATATCATTACTTTCTAAGTTCCAATCAACCTCACGGGCTATCGCGTGAGTTGAGTGAATTGAGAATGTATTGCTCTTTGTCTAAGTCAAGGCTTGAAGTGGAGTATAAGAAAGAAATTAGTGTGGTTTGGGTCGATACTTCCATACCAAAAACCACCTTGGATGTTGTTAGGGCTAAAAGTAACGTGTCCATCAGTATCCAGTGAGAAAAGCAAAACCGTGCTAAGTATTTCAAGTAGAAGGGAGTTGGATACAAAGGACTTATAAAGACTGGGCGTAAAAGGGAGAAAAAAGCGAGTGCCAAGGGAGTGAAAGGGAAGGAGCGACGTGTAGAGATCAGAAAGCTGCTAGTATTCCTGAGCCAGATCCCCAGAATTCACACCTGCAGCCTTTTCTGGAGATTCTGGCACGTCTACAGCTGTAGACACCAAGGCAAGGCTACTGGGCATGGGGCCACTGAGCGTGCAGGCAGCCCATCTCTGCTGCCCCCAGCAACCATCAGCAGCTGCCAGCAATGTCCACTGGTGAGGGGGCCAGAGCGGAAAACTTCTCTGTTCTCCTGCTTCTGATCTCCTGATCACACTTTCAAGTGACAGAATTGAACAGGAAGCCAACTGGGAAGGGAGTGTAGGAAAGGTGATTTGCAGACTAGCAATCTCAGAAGATTGAGGCAGACTAGAGAGGGCCAGATAAGGAACTACAGACAACAGGTAGATAAGCCATACAAATGCCCAGGCAGAAGACTTGGTGTTTTTCTTGGTTAACATATTACACACATACAATCAGATTGTAATTAACAACAAAAATAAGATACAAATGTTGGGTACAAATCAAGGTACAAAAAAGGATTGTTGTGACAATCCTCAACAGCACAGCAGTGGTCGGTGGAGTACATAAAAATAGGAAAGATGTTTCCTATATAGCCTGTTGGCCTGCCTTTTTATGTAAACTAAGACATCAGAGCTTTCAAAAATTATTACCTTGAAGTTTCTCAAGGAAGACATGACTATATTCTCCTTGTAAGACATTAAAATTTATGGATGCAGGTTAATCCTCCTTTGATTACCAAGCCAACCTTAGTTCCTTTCCCAGAAATAACTCTCAGTTTGATGTATATCCAAAGAGGCTGAAATATCCTTCAGCAGGAAAAATGACTAAGTAAAATGTAGCATCATTACACTATGGAATATTTATGCTGCTTTTTAAGAGAACAAAGTAGATATGTAAAGTTTTCATAAACAGCAAGTGAAAATTGAATTTGCAGGATCTGTACAGTATGTCCCATTTATGAGTTTTCTAAAGAAACACAAGAAGAAGTCTTACTTTAGCTCTAGCCCATGCCTCTAATGTGGTCTCTGCCCAGTGCTCCCCAATGTATAGCTGGGTCATCTCACAGACTGACTCTGACTCCAACCCTTTCTGTCTGTACCATCCCCAATTCTCTCCTGTAATTCTCACCACACAACTGACCAGAAAGAAGGTCGAGAGAAACTGGAAAAAGAGAAAACAAAAGGGTGCATGAAAACAAATATAGCAGAGTTATAGGCAACATCTTGGAATTCCTTGTTATTACAAAACTTAATCATGGGACATGGTCTCTCAAAAATGCCCTGGATTCTCAGATTCTGTCAAGGAGTTAACAAATCTGTTTCAATTCTTTCTTCCTTGCTTCCTTTTCTTCTTTCCTTCTTCCCTTCCTCCCTCCCTCCCTCCCTTTGTCCCTCTCTCTCTCTCTCTCTCTTTCTTTCTTTCTTTCTCTCCCTGTCTTCTTTCCTTCCCTCCCTCTTTCCTTCTTCTCTTCTTTTCCTCCCTCCCTCCTTCCTTCTTCTCTTCTCTTCCTCCCTCCTTCCCTCCTTTCTTATTCAATGCTTAGATGTACCTCCATGTAATTAATGACGGCGTCAATTAAAGGAGAAACTTAGTAAAAGAGAGTGATTAACCTTTGGGTGAAACCTTTGCTAGATTGTTAAAATTATGTTTCTAAGGGAGGAATCAGTGAAGAAAATGCAAGGCATTTCAGTGGCACTGATCACATTTAAACAACTCAGGTAATGAGGAACCATTCAAATTGTTTTAACCTGAGTCTCCCCAAAGCAAACCTGAGATAGAGCTGTTGGCATACAGTTTAGATAGATCATGCTCCCAGGGAGCAGAAGTGAGCGACTGGATGAGGGAAACCAGGAAGGAAGGAATGTCAGTGCAAGATGTGTTACTGAGTTGGTCATGACTGCATATGACAGATGAGTGATTTCACCATGACTTTCTGAGAACATTTATGGAATGCATCTCAATACTGTCTATCTAAATGTTGAAAAAGAAAAGCACTTTTCTGTCAGTTTCTCCCCTTCACTTTTCGAAGTTTGCCCCACAGGTGGTCAACTCTCCTGCATTTTTGGGTAGTGCATGTATGAGTACCAACAGTTCACGCAGGTTCCCCCATGCCACATGGACAGAGAAGATATGGGAAAGGCAGCTAGGAAGAAGTAGCCTGAGATGAGGCATTTCCAGCTTACACCTGTGCAAAGATGATGGCAGCTGGCCTGGAACTTGTCACTATAGCCGTAGCTGAATGTAAGGCCAACAAAACCTGGAGCAGGACACAATGGGTGTCAGATCCATAATTCTTGAAAATTGTCAAATGTATCACCTGAGTCACATGTTGGTGAGTGAATGTGAGTGCTGGGTTATATTTAACATGCATTTGATCTGCCTTTCTTCTGCTACCTGCCATTATAGGACAAAGGGATTTTAAATAGACATATATTTTCAAATGTTCCACAATTTCAAAATATATTGGAAGATATAAAGTCCACTGCTTGAGAGAAGGTGCCATGTTTGACCTGTTTTACTATTTACACGCTTAGTAGCGGGACAGGCTATCAAAGGAACTCAATGGATATTTACTCATGGGTGTAAACGAAAAAGATCTACAAAGATACTCCAAAGTAAGGCAAATTCGATCTAATTGTTCCTCTCAATGCCATACAAGTTTGAGGGGGCAAACCCCTTCTCCATTCATCATCTACTTCCCTTTTCCTTCTGGTAAGTGTGGAGGCTGAAGGGAGGGCTGGGTGCTCAAATGGGTGAGTAGGATATTGTGGAGTGGGAGAAACTGACATACTTTGCCAAAATATGCTGGATACTTTATAAGTGATGCATCCTGACCCCAATATATGGTCTTAATTTATATCAAGCTTTGTTTTTTCTCCCCTAGTTTTCCTGTCTCATTATCCACAAAGTCTGCCCATGACCTCTCAGTCATATTTTATTTTCCTGTCCACCCTGTTCAGCATCTATTTTAAATTATAGTGTGAAAATAGTTGTTCGTTTCAGATGTGGTATGAGGCAGAACTAGAAGTTAGGGAGTAATATCTAGAACTTGCTATGGGCCACCCTGAATTTATTGTTATCCTGTCACTAGGTTCTCAACAAATGGGCCAGATCTCAGGAAAAGTAATCACTTAAATGAGAACAGTCAAATGCAATTCTCAATCAGTTAGTACTGTGTCCACAGAGCGCCATCTGAGACGGGTGCTGGCTTCTCCCGCTGTTGGTCTGTTTACACCAAACTGACTAGATATTTTTATCTGTTTACCAAGCGGTGCAAAATGTTTACATAGTAGTGGCCTGGATTCTGTGGTTTCTGTTGGGAGTGCTGTTTGCAGTAGAATGTTTTCTAATGTTCCATGAAGCTCTAATCATTTGCATTAATGGTGCCTCAGTTCCAGTTGATGGGAGCTGTTTGGAGAACGGCTCCACTTCAATACCAATCTTGTTTTCTTTTGTCTTCAGGAGAGTGGTTTTAGAAGAGCTCCCCATGTACCAGACCGTTTGTCCTTAACTTTAGATTTGATTCAAATTAAACAATTTGGGTTTCTGAAAATGTGTATTTTTAGCCGTTAAGAGTTTGGAATTCTGCCTGTGCTGTGCAACAGCAGAAAATAGACTAATTGGACCTCTGGTTTGCCACAATTTTCTCAGAACCATGGTTTCCACTGAAGCATATTTACCTCATCTTTGGTCTGTATCAACGATTCCTGGATCTATCCCTGGAAAGCACAACTAAATTTCTGCACATTTTAAATGGCATCATCTCAGAGGGACGGGTAACTTTTCTCTTAGCGCTAGGTAGTAAATCTTGCAAAGAAGGAGTAAAGGACGGCCTGATTCACCTCGCAGGGCAGCTGGGACTGTCCAATGCAATAATGACTATGGCAGCATTTTATGAGCAACTTGAAACTGAATATGTATCAGGTTTTATTTGAATCCAACCCTGAACTTTATTCCCTGACTTAAATTCATTAGCAGGAAGTAGAATGTAGGAAAAACACTGAAATGGAAATCACTGCCTCTATGTTTTCAATCCCTCTAAGTATATGAATAATATTTGATAAGTCACTTATCTTCTCTGGGCCTCAAAATTTTCACTGGTAAAAGTGGCCGAGTTAAGTGATCTCTAAATTCCTTTCAGCTCTACAATTCTTTGTAGCTACAGTTACATTCCCAAGAAATAGAAAAGCCTGATGTCAGAATACCTAAGCATGAAATAGAATCCTTCAGTTTTTTATTCACTTTATTTTCAGATAATTGTCTTCATGAAAGACCTTTTAAGTGACTTGACAGCATCTCCTTTTGCCTGCCAATTCTTATAGCAAAATAATATTATCATTTCAGTTCTATGATATATTATGAAAAAGGTGATATCAGATTCTTTTTAAAGTGCAGAACAACTTCCACTTCAATTAAACAAATTTAGGTAAAACTCTTTTGAATAAATATGGAGTTTATTTGGGATTCTGGGGATGAATATACATCACTCCAACCATTGCTCCCAGCCCTGGCCCCCACTTGAGCCAATGGAGGAGAGGAGGATTGATGACTGGAGAACGGGATGAAGTTTTGATGGTTTTTAACCTAGGCTTCTGAGCAGTGTTCCCAAAAGCTTGTTTCACAGAACACTAGTTTCATGAGATGTTATACATAAGGCATGAAAAAAGGTTCCACGATGAAATGAGTTTGTGAAACGTTATATTCAACAAGCATGCACAGATTTCCTTACTGTGAAACTTTCTAAGAGCTTTTAATATGCTAATGTGTATTCTCTATATCCAACAGAGAGATGTGGCATGGATGTTGCACAAATGTGATTGACCCCAAGACCCTTTTAATTGGAGAAGTCTCATAGGACTATGTTCCTCGGAACATGCTTTAAGAAATTTGGTTCTTGTTTTTAAGGAACCAAAATTAACTGAGGAAAGTAAATATCCACTGAGACACCAAAGAAAAGGAAACCTTGTAGCTATGATAGTGCACTAATGTATGCTACTGTGATGATAGAATTGCATCAAACTGAGCAATATTAAGGATTAGTTATTAGCTTTATATTTACTTGAAACCCACTTCACCAGTTAAATTAGTTTGCCTCATATGGTGCTCAATGTACCACAAGGGCACATAGATATTTCATAAATGCTTCGGATGCTGAGGTTAAAAAAATCTTAGACTGTGTTTTGTAGCTTGTCAGTAAAAATTTTATGGCTGCCTTATTCCTTGCCTCTTCTCTTCCTTCCTTCAGCAAACATTCATTGACTGCCCACTCCTAAGCATTTTTCCAAATTCTAGAGCTACATCGTTAACCACTAGGGCACAGATCCTTCCCAAACAGGCCACGATTTAGTGGGATAAGCAAAAGTGTATTTTAAAATTGGAATGCAATGTGACAGATGTAAAAATTAAAGCAAGTAGAAAGCAGAAAGCCAGTGAGGAGGAGCAAGAGGAGTTAATTCTCAAAACACGCAAAGGAGTGTTTTCTGGAGAGACACCTATCTGAGTCTTGAAAGCAGAATAGAAGCTTGCTAGATGGAACATGCCAGTTGATCCTAGCACCAAGATTAAAAATTCCAAAGGCAAGGAGATGGGAAATAACTTGATGAGTGTGGGAAGGTATAAGCAGTTGGTATTACTGGAACACCAAGTAGAAGGAGCGAAGTAGAAAGATATAAGGCTTCGGAGCTTGGCAAAGGTCAGATTGTTAAAGCTTTGTGTACTTCGTAAAATAACTCAGAGTCTGACTCAGGAAATGAAGAACTATGAGAGGTTCTCGGAAAGGGGAGAGCCATGATAAAGCAAGGCCTTAAAAGCTGACCTTTAGAGCAGCGTAAAGAGGCCAGAGGTAGGCAAATCAATTAGTAGGTATCACAATTATCCAAGCGAGAGACGGTAAGGTCCTAAACAGAGGCACTAGCAGTGACATATTTGGATGGGACACATTGGAGGTATTGATGACGTAGATCTAATAATACTTGTCACTGATTGGGTTGTATGGAGTGATAGGGAGTGGGCAGAGTCATGAGTGACCTCCAGGTATATGGCTTCTTGCTTGAGAGAGTGACTGGATAATGATGTTTGTAATGATATAAGAAATACAGAAAATGGACATTGTTTTCAAGTGTAAAAATCTAAGTTCATTTTTTATATATAAAATTTAAAGTGCCTTGTGGATATATAGGGTGAGATCCTAACAGATGATTGATTATTTGACCTGAGTCCCATAGAACTGTTTTGTTTGAAGATATATATTTACATGCCATCAGGTTTTAGGTGGTGAATATAATATGCTTGAAACAGAAAATATAGCCTTAAAAGGGAAAACTGCGTAACAGAGACAGAAGAATCAGGAATATCATTGTACTGAAAACAAAGATGTAGAACCATTAAAAAGATGTAGAACTCTTAGAACCATAAAAACGATCTAGGAGTGTAAGATGCGAAGACGTAGAATGAGAGAAGGCTAAAGAGGGAGCTGTCCAAAACAAAAAAAAAAATCCAAAAGCCGAATGCTTCAGAGAGGTATTGTGAGAGAAAGTTGAGACCTGTCTTAGGATTTAGCAACATTGAGTCATTACTGACTTCTGCTAGAACGATTTCTGCGAAGCCAGATTGCCTTGAGTGGTTGTGATATAAGCAAGTGAGAACAATGGGTTTTGGTCATTTTTTTCAAAAAGTTTGGCAAAGAGAAAAGGAAGAGAAAGAGAAGAATAGCTGGAGGGGGATGAAGAGTCAAGGAAAAATGTGTTTAAAATGTAAGAGTGTGTGTGTGTGTGTGTGTGTGTGTGTGTGTGTGTGTGTACGCACGCGCGTGCATGTGTCAGAGAGAGAAAGAGAGAGGAAGGAAGAAAAGGAAGGAAGGAAGGAAGAAAGGAAAGAAATATCAAACATGTTTATAGGCTGCAGCATCTGTGTGCGGGCATGTTGGGGGGAAGTGGAGTGTCTTGAGTATTGTAGGATGTTTAGCAGCGTCCATGGCCCCATTCATTGGGTGCCAGTAGCACCGCAATCAGATGCGAGTAGCACCCGGTTGTAACAATCGAAAATGTCTCCAGACATTGCAAAATGCCCTGGGGAGGGAAGGCAAAATTATTCCCAATAGATAACCACTGGGCTAGAAGAGAAGACAGAGGAAAAGATTGACCACATAAGAGAGAAGAGAAAAATAATGTAGAATGCACCGAGGTGGAAGGCGTCTCTGGGATTCACAACATAGGGAAAGGAGCGTCCTTTGCACAGAAGAGACATACCTTCCCCTGACACCAAAATGAAAGAGAAAAAGCGCATAGGGATGCTAGGAAATTTGCATTTGGGGATGAAACAGTGGTCAGGAAGTCAAGGGATGACTTCTATTTCCTCTGTGAGTTAAGGAGATGAGGTCATCTGGTAAAAATGAACAAGATGCAAGTTGAGTAGGAGGAGGGAGGAAGTGGAAATCATTTAGGATGATAAAGCTGAAGTGAACATGAGAGGGAAAGCCAAAAAATAAAAAGTCTAGAAGAATGTAATGGAGGCCACAAATTTGGAAAGCATATTTGAATGAATCCCAATTCCAATACATGACTCTTTCTTCCCCTAGCCACATCTAGCTCCCTAGTTAAGGAAATAAAGAGGGCTGCTTAGGTGATTGCTACAGTGTTGGATCTTTGTAGGTCAGCAAGGGAAGATGGCATAGTAAAATACGTCTGATCACAGGCAAAAAACAAGTAATCACACATAACTTGAGAGATTACTGGACTTTAGGCAATATCTACTTCTGTCATTTTCAACCCAGAGTCACTGAAAATCGTTTGAAAAAAAAGAATCAAATAACGGTGTTTCAATCCTTAACTCCAGAAGTGATGTCTGAACATTTCGGTGAGATTGAGTATATTTCATATTTTAAAAGCCATTTGTGTAGTTTTTTTCTTTGTAGTAAATCTTCATATTTAACTACTTAAAAATAATATGCCTACCTTTTATTTACTGATTTGTTAGACATCTTTACATATTAAAGAAATTAACCATATGTGAGAAGTATCACAAATATTTATCTCAGTTTTCTGTTTGTCTTCTGACTTTCTCTGTGGTTTTATTCAGGAATTTTAAAATTATTGTATGTAAAATACATCAATATATCCTTCTATAAAACCATAGAAGTATTGTGACATACTCAGAAAAAGTTTCCCCACACAGATACAATAAAACTATTCTCTACATTTTCTCCTAAAATTTTATGGCTTTGTTTTTTTAATATATTTCCATTTGTGGGCCATCTGGAAATTTATCTTGGCCTAATAAGTAAGCTAAGGATGCAATTAAGCTATTTTTAAGAAAGTATCAATTGCCCAAACATAATTCTTAAATACCCTCTTTTCCCCATTGTTGTGCAATGCTACTTTTTTCATAAGATAAATGCAGGCAGTTATTTGGGTCTGTCCCTGTACCCTGTATTTATTCTGTTGATCTGTTTGGTTTTGGATACACGTACACTTAAAGCTCCATGAGTAGTACACATGATGCTACAGAGTCAGTGCTTGGCCTTGCCTGCTCATTTTATGATGAGGCCCAGAGAATTTAAGTGGTTTATCAGAGATCGTCCAGGTAGTTAGTGGGGAAGGCCACAAGAACTCAAGACTCGTATTTCTCTGCTGAGTCTGGGTTACACGAGGCCTCTGTAACTCCTTATGGACACATGAGTTATTCTGTTACATAGCCATTGACCAGAACTGACGGCAATCAGTCACCTTGAGGGCATGGAGCTTTAGTCATTATGGTGACCAGATGAGGGAGTTCCACAGAGAGCTGATGGGAAGAGAAAATGTTAGGAGGAAATGACTACTCAACAGTCATAAATGTGCCTTATTCTTCATATTATGTTATAACTGAGGGCAAAACATTGCGAATCTTTTGGGTAAGGATGGAGATGTTGGGATGAGATTGTGTGGCCCTGGAATTAGAATCTGGCCACGTACCTAAAGAACAGACAGATATTTAACATAAACCATGAACTGATTTTCAATGGTTTGTGTAAAAGAGTTTCTTTACAAAAATTATACATTGGTTGCTGTTCACAGAAAACTTTTTCCTTTGTGCTAGTATGAAAGAAAAAAGAACACTCTGTTGATTAGTTGTGCTTGTGTAGTTTTTGCTTCAAAGTTATAACATCAACTTGACTTTGAATTTTTTCAATTTAGAATGTATTAATATTATCTACCAGATAGATACTGGACTACAGTTCTTTGGAATTATTTTTAAAGTTTAGGAAAATAAGTGAACGACACAATTTTTAGAACCATGTCCAGAAGACAGAGGAACAAGTTACTCCATCACTTAAAAGTTTGTATATGATTAACAAAGCACCATAGAGGTCCTTGAACACATGAGATGCCAGTTACAGTTCAACTGTGTCAATTAAAGTAGGAGATGAAGAAGTGGTTCAAATCCCATAAAACCCTAAAAGAAGATTTTGGCTGTTTCCCAGCCAACATGAACGGATACAGGGGGTAGTATTAGAAGGATGACCTTCATAGACTTTACCCTCACAGTATAGGAACTACGATGATTAATATGTAAGTTAAGTACAGATTGAATTGGCCTCACATGATGGAATTTTCAGGCAAGATTTTCTTAAGTCCACTTCTTCTTTGCTGTCCTTGCTTAACATAAGGCAACTAGAATAAATAACTACGATACAGAGACCAAAAAAAGATGTTTTGAACATAGACTCCCTCAACATACCTATGGCCAATATTGACTGGTTTGAAACTAGCCAAGTTAATACTTTGATGCCTTCTGATTTGCAAATTGCTTTGGTGCTTCCAAAATAAATGTTGAGCAAAGAACCACAGGAGTGGAGTGAACCATATTCAACCATGAGACCCTTATTGTATCTCTCTGTAGGAGTCTGAGCATTCCAATTAAATCCTAAGGTGACAGAAGTTAGATTTTCCTTGTGGATTATGAATTATTGCATAAGCCTTACATTTAAACTATAGATGCAAAAGATCTTTCTTCGAACAAAAAAGGAGACTTTGGGAAACCTAATGATTAAGAATTCCAAAACCAAAACTTTTGAGTTTGAGCAAAAATTTAAAAAAATACTAAATCAATGTATTGTCTAAGCTTGCAGCAGCTGAGTCATAAGTGAATCAGGATGTAATCCATAGTAAATATTATGTAATATGATAAAGCACTTAAAAGATTGGATTATTTTCCTTTCTTAGAGATTACTTGTCTAAATTCATTCTTACCTATTTGGAATCCAGTTCAGTGATACTGATGCTGTGTGAGCCAATAGCCAAATCCCAGAGTGACATTAGCCATATATGTACAGTTGTGAACACAATCAGTCTCTGAACAAGGAGGCAGTACTGACTGACAGAGTCTCAATTTATCATATCAGGGTGATGTGGTCAAGGTCTGGAGTGACCCAGAATCTTTTCTTTCCTATCACCCAGAGTTTACACCACTGTGGATAAAACCACTGGCTAGATGTAGCAGCTAGGTCTACAGCAGAAGCTCTTTGAAGAAAAGTATACTCTCCTAGTTTCCCTTCCTAATATTCTGTACCCAGATCCAAGATCTCAACCTCTCCCACGTTCTCTGTCTTTTGGTATCAATACATGTCCTGGAAAGATCCAAGATCAACCGTACGTAAATTTACATGAAATTAATAAACCATTGTTTCCAGGTTAGTTTCATCTAAAGTCTTGTTGAAGTTACAGATAGAAAGTATATAATACCTCTTAAAAATCTTCAATACTCATATGGCACAGGCATCCTTATGATTGATTTTAGGATCAATGATTGACTTGAGGATTTATGATTGATTTTGGAAGTTTTGAATAGTTTCTTGAAAACTTTATGAGGGTGTGTCTTGATTTTGGTATATCAGACATAGATATGAAATATAATTGCCCTTATATTTGCATTCATGCTTTATAGTGCCCACATGCACACAAAAGAAAACCTTTCATATATAAGCTAAATATTTCCTCAAAACAATTTCATGTGGAGGGAAGCAAAAAGTATTAACATCTTTTCTTCAGATGAAGGCCTTGATGCCCACATCGAGATAAATCTAGGCCAAGATTCCAGTGTTCCTAAAGGAGTTTCTTCCTCACTTTGCATAAGAGTTGTTAAACTAAAAATTCCAAGGAAAGAACTGTTTGTGGTTTACATTAAAAAACTATTTTCTTCTCTATCCATTTGCTGAAAGGATGTCGAGTTAGCAAATTAAGGTGTATAGCTATGGCAAATACTGTTGTAAAAATTCAACTGTGTCAAAATCCTGAGAATGCTTCCTTCACTTTCTCACGTACCCACAGAATTTCAGGGATAGCCACAGAATGAATCATGTTGCAATGCTATGCTGGAAATATAGACTCATGTTGAAATCTGAGTCAACAACTTTAAAAAAAGATAGTGAGATGTGGTGAAATCATGAACTATGAGGGAGGTCCCACGCCGAGGTTGTAGAAGAATTTCAGATGGGGTATGCCAGTCAGTAGAGGGAAGGAAGGGGCAAGGACAAGTCATCTTAGGTAGAGAGAACTGTATTAACCAAGCCACTGGGACGTGAAAGAGCACAGAATGGTCAGAGATGGGTGAGGCTGGAGATGAACAGGCTGCAAAAAAGTGAGTCAGTTGATAAAATACACTGCAAAATTCTGTAAAGAGCTCTAGGTGTCATGCTATAAGCTTTGGTCTCTATGCTGTAGGAAAGGATACACTGTGGTCAGAAGTATGGTTTTGATGGCATATAAAGCAGACGTGATTGAGAAAGTGATGGATTATACAAAAAAGGAAAGATATGGGTTTGAATGAAAACAGTGGTAGTCAGGAAGAAAGTAGGGAGCACATTTGAGAAAAAATTGGTATACTTGTTAGTAAGAAATTGAATGTGGGGATGTCAGTAGAAGGAAAAATAAAAAGAACTAAAAATAATTTCAATTTCTAGGTCAGAAACCTGTGGAGATTTGGAAATGCCATTACCTGGTCTTTAGACATCTGAGGAAAAGGAGCTCCGGAAAACTGAGTGGGTGGAGGGGAGAATGATACGTTTGGTTTTGGACATATTGAGGGTGCACTCCCAATGAAGCATCCAGGTTAAAAAAAACTGAGGAATACAAGCCTGGAGTTAAGCATAGAGGTAGAGTTTATAGGCAAAGATTTGAAGGAACTTTAGGATACGTTGGTATCTCTCTTAGATAAGAGCTAGAGTGATGAGAAGAAAATACACTTGAGTAAAGAGTATTGGACACAGAGAAGGAGAGCAGAAAGAGCAGAAGACTAAGCATGAAATCCTGGGAAACGCTAAAATTAAGTGATTGAGCAGAGGAGATGCCGTTGGGGAAAGTGGAGGGGGGAAAAGAGAACAAAGGAAAAGTGGTGTCAGAAACCAAAGGAAGGTCAATTGAAGGAGAAAATGGTCATCACGTTTAGTCATCACAACAACCTCACGTGGGTGAGGACTGAAAAGAGAGAATAGTAGTCCCACCTTATCCACAGAAACAAGGCCCAAGACTCCCAGTGGATGCCTAAAACTTCGGAGAGTACCAAACCCTCAATATGCTATGTTTTTTCCTATACATACATAGCTTTGACAAAGTTTAATTTATAAATTAGGCACAGTAAGAGATTAACAACAATAACTAATAATAGAATAGAACAATTATAACTATATACTGTAATAAAAGTTACCATAAATCTTAGCAACCTCAGCATAAGATTTTGTTCCTTTCCTTACTAAGTAGAGAATTTTTACCTTTTTACTGAGAGGAAGCACTTTATGGCTTCTCTTTGGCATATCTGATTTGCCAGCATCACTACTCTTGCATTTTGGGGCCATTATTAAGTGAAATAAGGGTTTCTTGAGCACAGCACTGTGGTACTGCCAGTCGATCTGATAAGCGAGATGGCTACTAAGTGACTAACGGAGGGGTAGTGGATACGGCGTGGATCCACTGGACAAAGTGATGAGTCATGTCCAGGGTGGGATGAAGCAGGATAGGGGGAGATTTCATCATGCTACTCAGAACAGCAGCAATGTAAAACTTATAATTGTTTATTTCTGAAATTTTCCATTTAATGTTTTCAGATCCCCAGTTGACCTTGGGTAACTGAAACCTTGGAAAGCAAAACCACAGATAAGGGATGACTACTGTACTGCATTTGGCAATGAGGAAAGTGTTGGAGCGCTATCAGAGCTATGTCATTAGAGGGGTGCGATCAAAGGCAGGCTGCAGTGGGGCGAGTCACTGGGAGATGAGGAAATGGAGAATGAAAAGCTCTGTTCAGAAATTTGCTGGTGAATTGACTTGGTGTACACTAAAAACAACATTTACCAAATATGTTCTATATACCATGTAGCATTATGTGTGCTGGAAACATAAGGGAAAATAAGACACAACCCCTGTCTCAACAGGCTCATTTTCTATTTGGGGGAAGGGAGATATGTAGATAAATTATCAATGAGGCCATTTTAAATGATTTCTGTCAAAGTGGACCCAATGTAGTCTCTTCTAAAGATCCACTAAATTATTTATGAAGACACAGAGAATTTATAATATCAAAAACTGAGAATCACAGTCCAACTATTGTTAGAATCGTGAAAGCTTTTCAACTACCTATAAACTCCGCTAGAGCTGGATAGATGGGTAAGATTGGAGGCCCCCAGTGCTTTCAGTTTGCAATACTATGAACTCTCTGGATTGAAAAAAAAGTCTAGAAAGATCGTTCACTGATCTACCACTGCCCGCACATTGAGGTCTATGCCAATTAGAAAACTTCAAACATTTGTCCTTCATTCAAACAATGCATCTCCCCCCAACTCCTATGCATCTTTTCCTAAAACCTTTTGGCAAATGTAATTGTCAAAACACAGCGGAAGAAAATGAGAGTTGACTGTAGTTTACTGCATGCAAGAGCTGTAATCTGTGTAAGGAAAGCTCTCTGGAGGCTTGGTGGTAGCACTGGAGAGCAGGACTGTAATTGTTCAAGACCTCTATCAGTTTACCGTGTCACTGGACCAGGCAGCAGCTGTAGTGTAAGTTTCACTTTTGTCCAGAGTGTGGATAGGTTTCCTTTCATTTGAGATTGAGTGAAGCGAAACAAAACACTGGGGCAGTAAGCATTACTATACTGCTACAAAAATTGAACAGCATCCTGAAACTCCAGAGTCATAGCAGCTTTCTGAAAAATAGACATCAACCGGAAAAGCATATGGAACTGTCAATAGACCACAAGAACACATTCCTTCCATGAGAAGAATAAAATTCTAGACCAAATAGAAATCAACTCCAAAGGAATTCTATAGGACAAAGAGGATTATTTAAATTTTAACCTTAATAAAACTGTATCTATTGGTATCTCATCAAAAATGCACATAACTACAACTCTAAAAATAAACGAGAAACAGAAAATATGAAAAATAACTTTGCTTTTATTTAGTCTCTTGAAAAGGAGGAATTGCATCCCGAACACCATAAAGATTTCCCTTCCTCAAAAGTTTCCTTATCATGGTAGCTGTTTCCTTTCTTTTTCTCTCCAAAAATATCCAATATCCAATTTAATTTAAACCCACAAAATCTGGAGCCTTTACGAAGGTGTGGATTATAGGATATTTATCAGAATCAGGCTACATTTGTCAATATGGGTGAACTGCTCAGAGATCTAGATTCTGTGCACTGGGCTTGAGCAACTGGCTCTCTTTTCAATTGTTTACTCAGCAGGCCGATAGAAGTCTGGATTCCATGTTGGTCCCTTGTAAATAAATTTGAGATACAAGAATTACCCTGTTAATGTGAGGGAAGAATCAGAATACTTTGGGATATATGAATGGTAAAGTGAATTTAGCATGTATGAACCATCTACTAGATGCCTAAATATGTCCCCTCAAGAGAGCACAGATTTTCCCTTCATCGAAGCCTTGGGAAACATGCTGGTGGGGGGCAGTTAGTACTTTTTGGAAAGTTCTTCATAATTCCTCCTCTTCAAAGGCATGTGGGCTGATAGGAAACCTCACAGTTGGAATGAGTTCCCTAATTTCAACAGTCATGGGAGGTGCTATGGACTTGTGTCCCTGCCAAATTCATACATTAAAGCCTTAACCTGCAATGTGACAGTTTTTGGAGATGGGGTCTTTGGGAGGTAATTAGGTTTAGATGAGGTCATGAGGGATTAGTGCCTTTATAAGAAGAGACCAGAGAGCTCCCCTTCTCTACCATATGAGGGTGCAGCAAGAAAGCAGGCATCTACAAGCCCAGGCGAGAGCACTCACCAAGAATGCAATTGGCCAGCACCTTGATCTTGGATTCCCAGGCTCTAAGACTATGAAAAATAAATGCGTATTGTTGAAGTCATCCATTCTATGCGATTTTGTTATAGCAGCCCTAGCAGACTAAGACAGGAAGATCTTGGGATGTCTAAGCAAAGCAGTAGAACTTGAACACCAAGAGCAAAGCGGATGTGCCTGTCTTAACAAACAGGAAGGCTGGTCAATCAGAATGGACTGGCCTGAGGAAATTTTTGGTTGTGCCAGTTTACATGGATCACTGTCTGAAGGTAAGACAATATTTTTTTAACCTAAAAAAGCAGAACTCTAGTGAGCAGAAGCCCAGCGTCAATTCATCATCAATGTGACCTGTACACTTTATTTCCGTACCTAAGCTGGTTCACACATCCAGGGCTGAATGGAAGGGAGATCACATATTCTAGAGTAGAATGTCCCATTTGGCGGCCCCAACACACTGGTGTGCCCTGCATGGTTATAGGTCGTAAGATACTCTTCCCTTCAGCCTTCAAAGAGGGAGGTGGTGCATGGGAGATGGAGATTTAAAGCCAAGCACATTCAGCTCTGCTGGATTCTCCTTTTACTCTGGTTTACTGTAGACGTATTAGTTTTTTATATGTGCCATGATGTAAAACAGGTTGAAAGCTCTCCCCTGTAGAAATGATGCTATAATAAATTCATAATTTCATATTAAGAATGTTCCTCTTAGACTTTTCCAAAGGAATACCTGTCTCTTCATCCAGCAAAATGTGCACTGGAAAATTGGACGTACCCAAGTATTTCAGTGGACAGTAACCTTAAACTTAAATATTTAACTTCTGGGAACCCAGAATGGCTTTTGTAATCCACTGGTCAGAGAGAGACCTTATAAAGATCAAACGATAAATGGATGCTGGTCCAAGTCAAAATGCAGGCTCAGCAGGTCAATGTATCCATCCCATGCTTATTTCTACAGAATTTGAGTAAATTTTCAGAATAGATGTATTTATCTACAAATGTTTGCCTATCCATATATTGACACATCCAGTAATTGGGCCTGTTGTCTTGTTTTTAAACACTCAATTGTTCAGAATCTGAGCCAGGTGTGGTAACTCTTAACTTTTGGAGTTGTTTCTCTGTGAGAGCATGTAAATGTGGTTTTGATTTCAGTACAAGGCATAATTACATTTTTGTGAAGTATAAATATGAGATAAATTATATACGTGGATATTGAGCTGTCAAAAAGAAAAGGTGGTAGACATTTGTCATTTTCATTCTGTGCTATACCTGCGCTTTCTCCTTGTTTTGGGATCCCCACCACCCCCTCCACAGCTCAGATTATGAGACTTGGAGACAAGAAGCTTCCACCTTCCACTGCAGAGAATAAAGTAGGACGACAGCCTTCCCTCTGCCTCTCTCCTGGCAGCCAAAGGGATGTGGAGCCCACTGGTCCTGATGCTTTAAGGAGCAATGTAGGCAATTGGAGAAAGCATCAGTGTATCCGTGCAGGTTTCACAAGCTGAGTAGAAGCAGCACAAACAAGTATCATTTTAACATTTGTTTTATCTTTAGTTATATCCTTGTTTTTATTCTATATATTTTTAAATCTTGCAATGATTTCTTAATCTGTCCTCTTGGGAATTTGAGCTATGTATGTGCTTTTCAGAAAATCAAGATTCAGTTCTATCATTAATCTTATCCCCTTTCATTGCTTTCTGTCTTCCTCTTTACTATTTCATTTCTTATTTTTCTTTATTCTTTTTCTCATTATCTAACTTTTTGAGTTGAACCATAGTCATTTACTTTCCATATATTTTCCTTTCTGATATATGAACACACACACACATAAACACTCTCAAAGCTCTAATAATTTACTTTGCAACTGCCTTTTTAACCCACGAGTAGTTAAGTTTCTGTCTTTTACTTTGCAAACCTATGGGACTATTTTAGCTATTTAGCTATGTTGTTATTGATTTCTAATTTTGTAGCCTTATGCTTTGTATCATAGGTTGTATGATGTTGATTCTTTGGAATTTTTAGAAGTTTCCTTTACATTTTTATATTTTAAACTCTAAGTTTCAGAAAAACATTTTAAATCTCTATTTTCAATTTTTAGTTATTCTTTATGAACTTTTGAAAATTTTTAATGTAATTTAAAATAAAATTGGTGTATGTATGTGTACTTATAGTATATCTGCTTGGTTTATATCTCTTTTTCATCCAAATGCAATTTTCCTCTCTAATTCTTTTTACATATTTCAATCTGAATTGTCTGCTTTTAATATTGAAATTCCTATCTACTTTTTTTCTTTTTTCTTTTTCTGAGGAAGGTTAGCCCTGAGCTAACATCTGCTGTCAGTCCTCCTCATTTTCTGAGGAAGATTGGCCCTGAGCTAGCATCTGTGCCCATCTTCCTCTATTTTATATGTGGGATTCCTGCCACAGCATGGCTTGATAAGTGGTGCATAGGTCCACACGGGGATTCCAACCAGTGAATCCCAGGCAGCCAAAGTGTTGTGTGTGAACTTAACTGGTCCTCCACAGGGCCGGCCCCTTCCTGTCTACTTTTTAAAAATGGCATGGCTTGAATTTAACTGGCCTATTGTTTATCTCTTTATTTTTTTACTTCATATATTCTTTCATTTAAAACATGTCTTTCGTAAGCCACAGATGGCTTGAAAGTAATTTTAAAAATTCAAGATGAAAATCTGTCTTTGGAGAAATGATTTTATATATTTGTTGCAGTTATCATTTTATTCAGACTTTGCTCTGCATTGTGTTTTGTGTTTTCTATTAATCATGATTTTTTTCCTCCTTCCCTACCTTCTTTTAGCTAGATCAAATTTATTGTTGTTGCTTTGAAAGTTATGATTTCTATCTTTAGTCTTCCAGTAGTTACTCTTATTAAGACTTACGTGTATTTTGGGGCATTTAATATCCGTGAATTTTGTCCACGCAAAGTGAGTAATTCAGTGTGCTTTCCTCCTACTCTGTTGCCTCCACTCTCTTGTTGCATTTTTTTTTATTTTTGAGGAAGATTAGCCGTGAGCTAACATCTGCCACCAATCCTCCTCTTTTTGCTGAGGAAGACTGGCCCTGAGCTAACATCCGTGCCCATCTTCCTCTACTTTATATGTGGGATGCCTACCACACCATGGCTTGCCAAGCCATGTTTGCAGCCGGGATCCAAACCAGTGAACCCTGGGCAGCTGAAGCAGAACGTGCCAATTTAACCACTGCACCACCAGGCCAGCCTCCCTTGTTGCATTTTAGTTTTGGATTTTCATTGATTTCCTATGTAAGGTAGGTATTCTTGTTATTTAGAAGACAATAGTTTTTACTTAGTTATGCATTCATTCCTACTTCTTATATCTTGTTGCTCCTTCCTGGATATATTCTTCCTCTTGTTGGGGTACTGTCACTGAAGACTCATATTAAAGTCAATTTTCTTGTGCTGGAATTTTGTAGTCATTCATGCCCAAAAACATTTTTTATCACTTTCACATTTAAATATCACTTTTGGCTGGACCTAAAATTCCATGTTCAAAATTATTTTCTTTCAACATTTTGAAAAGATGTCATTGCCCTCTCTCATGTGGTTGTGGAGAAGTCTGATGTCAAAGGGCGATATGCAAAAACTTTCCCAAATTTCCCCAAGTGTATTCTTGTTTCAACATTCAATGAGCCATTCCATTCTGAGGTTGATTCTTATAATCTTTTCTTTCACTATAAGAAATTGTTGACCATGTTGTCTTTAAATGTCTTTATTTCAACTTACTGTTTTGTCTTTTACTTGGACTGCTTTTAGAAGTGTGCTAGTGCTTGTACTTTTATCTTTCATATCTCTTATCTTTTCTCATATTCTTCCATCTCTTATTCCTTCTCGTGCCTATTGGAAGAGATTTTTCCCAAATCGTCCAGCCCACTGATTTGTTTGTTATCTGTGATAGTCTGCTCTTCAATCCATGTATTGAATTCTATTTCAACAATTACATTTTCCACACCCATTATCTTCCACTAATTTTTTCTTAAATTCTTGTTCCATATATCTAATATCTTCTCATAGATCTGAGAATATTTATTATTCTTATTTAAATTTCTGCTTTTCAGGACTATGAACTCTTCTTTTTCTAGGAGAGGTAGTGTAATTAGTTGTCTTTCTTTCATGCCTGTGATCCTCAGTAGTGACATCATATTTGCTATGAACTCAGTTCCTTTGGGATTACTAGGCACGCTACTGATCTGTAGCTGGGAAGAAGAGTACAGACCGAAGTCCCCATTTGTTCTCATCTTCATGAATTTAGGAGTAGAGATTGATGGTACACCCCAGGGCAGAAAGCCTTGCCTTGAAATCTAAGCCTCAACTTTTTCCATTTCCTACCACCTCAGGTAATGTTATGCTCCTCAGAGAACCTGTGGTGTCCTCTGCTCTCGTCACCATTCTTTTCAAGGAGATGCTATTGTCAGTTGCAATTGTCTGGCCCAGAACGTGGGAATTGGTTAGAAAATACAGAGCCGCTGACCATCCGGTTGGCATACTTGAAATCAGAGCCTAGCATAGTTGATTCTGGTGCTACAGGGACATCGCAAAGCCTGCCCCTGAAGGCACTGCTGCTATCCAGCCTGAAATTAGTGACTCCTTAGGACTAGAGCATTGTGAGGGAGAGTAAGCACCACTAGAAGACCCTCCTCAAGCTGAGCCCTGCCTTGGTGGCATCTGGTCCTCTCTTTTTATAAGATGCTGTTTCTCTTTCTCACATAGACCTGCAGAAACATGAACTGAAGGGCCCATAACCAAGGATGCTTCCATAAAAGAAGCATGGTGTCATGAGAATCCTCCCAGAGAGCAGGCCCTGACATAGTCAATGTCTTAATTATCACCTCAGATGAAGCCATATGTGGCATACTTATAACATTTGAGAATGACAAAACTTAAGGAAGCATTAATACATTGAAAGATTAGCGTGATGAAATAATGAGTCAAATTCCAAATCATGAACTTTAGGTAATAATAAAATCAGTTATTAGTTATTGACTTCTTCCTATTTGCTAGGCACTGAGTCCATTCCTTAGGGGTCATTAAGTCATTTCCTCCTCAAGACCACCCTTTGAGATCCACATTAGTCAGTGATGGACTGTGGCCACCAAAATAACCAATTCAAATTAATATGTCTTAATTGAGGACCAATACCTAAAATTAGGTAGATAAGAGTCTGACACTACTTTGTACAAAACACTTCTTGTTATGTCCAGATAACTCATTTTGTAACACCACAGATACTGAGGCTTGCACTGGGTGCATTCAAAGGAAAATAAACAGGTCTGGAAGCCAGGCTATCCTAGGCTTCCATTTCTTGAATTGCTATGTTGAAATAAGAGTACCCTTATTTTCATGTTTCAAGGGCAGAACTTGGAAGAGAAGTGGAAATTACAGGGCAGAAAATTACGTCTCATTTTAAGTACATTTTTAAAATAATTAGCATGGTCTAGCCGTGAAATGATCTCCCTCTACGTGAGGGATCTCTCGGTCCTTCCAGAGTCCTACAGCAGCAGCCAGATGTTACGGGAAAGTGTAGAAAAGATTCCTATCGTGGGATGATGTTGGGCTGAATAATGTCTCAGATTCTTTTTTGACTCATTGACTGTTTCAATGCATTTCCGGCATTAGTTTCAAATAGGAAAACGTGGCAATGATGTGAGATGGCTGGTGATGTAATGAAATTCAAAAGGCCAACTTCATGTCATAGTTTCATGAGGTCCCTCAATAATCCATCAGCAAGTCAGATGAATTAGTGAGATAATTTTCATGACTGTCTAATTTAATATATAGATATAGTCTCACAAGGCATGAGCTGAGAGCTGGCTAAATGGAACCAGTTAAGAGTAGATTGCAGCTTATGGGGCCAGACTGACTGGGTTCGAACTAGTCTATGGCTCTGCCATATCCTAATTGTGTGACCTCGGGAAGGTTCCTTATCTCCTCTACACCTCAGCTTCATTATCTGTAAGATAAGAGTGATAATTGTACCTCATAGGGCTGTCGTGAAGATTAAGTGAGTCACTCATGTAAAGAACCCTGTGCTTTGTACGAATAATACATATTGTTATCCAAGAAACACTGAATAAGAAAGCACAAACATGTAGTTCCTTACAGCTAACACTGGGAGGAAAGACCTATTGCCTTCTAGGGATTGGTACACATGCCCTGAGAAGCACATTTTGTCCTTAGATGGACATGCCACGCTCCAGTGCATCTGTAAGAAGTTTTCAGGTATGTCTTCAAACCAGGAAAGCAAGAAGACAGCAGAAAATATTGTTCTATTTTCTCTTGGATTTGAATTTTAACTGGTAAATGCACTTAGAGAGTCACTAATACACTGGAGTGAAAGAAAACACTGATGTGACACTGAGTCATGAGAGGAAAAGACAGAGAATTTGTGGAATGGAAAGAAAATTTGCAGTCCAAAAATGCAGAGCTAAATTTTTGCTCTCCTATTTACCTGTGGTCTTGGACTGGTCACATAGCCAGCTAAAAGCTTAGTTGTCTATTATATAATATAGGGATTAAAAATATCGAGTCTGCCTATTTCACAGGGATGTGAGGCTCAAATAAGAGTGCAGACGTGAAGGCCCTTTTAAACCGTAAAACTCAACACCAGAATTTGGTGGTGTTCTGATTTGTCGTAGGGGTAAACCAGTTAAGTTCTCCAAACAAAATTAACTTTCTGCTTCTCTTTGTAACAACACATATAAAGGTGGTTGCCTTAACTAATGTGAACAGAGAAACAGTCTACGAGGATTCAGGCAGCAATATCTGTTATTACAGGTAATATCAACCCACTTAGGCTGTCTTTGCCCAATTTGCAGTTTTCAGAAGGAGCAGAAGTGTTTGGGACAGGAGGAAAAATGAAGAAAGAAAAAAAGCACATTGTTTCCTTCCCTGCACCTGAGTCAGACCCAAATTTTGTGTGTGTGGTTGGGGGGAGCTGGGGGGAGTAGGATGGGGGAAAGAGAAGTTTCTAGATTTGATATAAGACTACGAGACTGAAAATTTTAATACCTAAAAATGAGGCTGTTCTTTAATGTGAAAGGAAATAAAATGTTATGGCATCTCTTTCAGATATTTCTAGGCACCAGCACAGAAAGCTTGCAGATTGACTGTAAAAGGCAGCAGGAAGGAAGAAGAAATGTTTGGTCTTTTGCGATCCTGAATGCAAGCTTATCACTGGGCTTCTATTTTAGCTAGGCGTAGAATTCTCCACTCAAAATTATCTTCCCTCAGTGTTGAAGGCATTTCTCCAATATCTTCAAGTACTCTGGGTTGTTGATAAGAATTGGGAAGCCAATGAGATTTTCGTAATTTTTTTCTTTTTTGGAGTCCTCTAGGCTCTTTGCTTTATCCTTGGTGTGCTAACGTTTCAGAGAGCTACCGGGCTTTTTCCACTCACTGAAATGAAAGTTCTGTAAATCAGAGACTTCGCCTTGTTCACTTCTGATTGTGAGCTCCTTGCACCAATGTGCCTGACACATAATAGAAACTCAATAAATAGTTGTTGAATAAATTTTTGGAACAAACTTATTCTGTGGAACCCTTGGAAGATGCTTTTAAGCTGAAGAATCTGTCCTTTTTCATTGAAAAAGTCCCAAACTTCATTTTCCTAAGCTCTCCTCTCTTTCATTCACCCTTCTTCAATGGCAATAAAGACGTAAATTCTCTCAGTTTGTTGAGATCTAAAATGCTAAAATGGCATCTCTCTACCTCATTCTTTTTGTCTTTTCTTTTCAGTCAACTGGCTTCATTTAATCAAATAAGCACTTCTTTGTAATTATTCATTCTACACTTAGAGTAGCTGTCAATTTGATGGTCACCAACCTACTTTGTCACCAGCCATGAAATCTCTTGCTCAAGCAAAGCATGAGATAAATAAAAATTAAAAATATTTAATGAAAGTAGCTACTTCAACAAGGATCCAGAGAAATCAACTTACTGATGAAAGTCATGTGATTTTCTGAATTTCAAAAACAAATTTTCACCTTAAAAAAATCTATGGAACCGTATAATTTCTATGAGTTTAATTTTCTAGGAAATGCTATTTTAGAATGCTACTTCAGTCTAAGATTGTCATGATTTCATTTAAAATATTACATTTCAACCCCCCAAACTTAGAACATGATCTATAAAGAAGGGAAAAATCATAGCATTAAAAATATTTTTATTTTTATATATTCTTATTTATTTGTTTATTCAATAATTGGTTAATTGAGTCAACCATTCATTCATTCATTCATTTTATTTCATGAAATCTTTTCTTATGAACAAGAACTGGTCTGTGGGATCATTGGCATTAAAATAAATAAACAAACACAAGCAAACAAAGAAAATTGCTCTCAGTGAATTCAGCTCAGAATTTTGTGGCTTGCTCTGCTCTCAATTTATGGTTTTTTTGCTGTCATTCTACCTCAAGAGAGTAAAATACATGCACATTCTCAGAAGATTATTTCCATGATGACTCTATTAAGTACCAGCAGTAATCCAAGACACGGAATTAGACTTAGAGATGACATTTTTCCTACTTTTATTTTAAAAGACTCCCTATTTCTTGGCTGAGGAAGAGAAGTAAGCAGAGAAACATGGAGAGTGATGAAAGCAGAGTGAGGCACATTTGATTCTTCTGGGATATTTCTCAAGAACATTTTATCCTTTAAAAAATGTTGCTCGTCTCTTTGCCAAGGTCAGTGATAACTTGGATAATCCTCCAGGTATGAACTAACTGTTTAAATGTGACCTGGCAAGTAACATATTCATGCTGTGTTCTTTAACTTAAAAGTATTTGCAACATTTCTCATTCATGATAAGTTAAAATACATTTTACCACACTTGCTCTCTTTTTTCCCCAGTCTTTTTCGCTCTAGAAAAAGAAAGTAGATACATTTTCTCTTCAGAACTGGAATAACACGAACATATTTTGTACGTAGCTCTGTGGAGGAAGTTTCCACGTAACCTGTCCAAAATGTAGATGGAGGAATGGGTGAATTTGAAATGATTCTCCAACAAAGGAAAATGCAACAAATTTTTAAAAAAGATAGTTATGCAAATAAAATTAAAAAGAACTACAAAGGATCACTTGAAAACAGAGCTGTAAAAGGATGCAAATTATTGGCACGGAGACTAAAGGAAAGCAATTGTCCATCTTGCACAACGGCTGGCCTGAGACGCAAAGAATTTTTACATGAGCTTTGGGAAGTCCCTGAAACCAGTTTCCTATGTGCTTTTTAACTGAGCAGATTTATGATTGTGTCATCCCTTCGATCCCACACACCCTCCACCATGCTTCAGTAGAGAAAAGAATGGCCACAAACAGCAGGTTAATAAATCTCGATATTGCAGTATGTGCCAGGGCCATTTCATGACTCAAACTGCATAATCCTAAAGCCAACATCCTTATTGCGAGGATTAAATGACGTGACCTATGAACCATGCCTCAATGAATGGCTCTTCCCTTGTAACCTCTCTGATATTTGCTTAGCTTTTTTTATGGAAGATTATCCCCACCAGTTCCACCATCACCGTTGCATCCTCTTTCCCTCTCTCTTATGCTTAGGCAACCCCATTACTGCTGAGCCTTTGAGCAGCTTCTAGCCATGCAATCCCAGAAGAATCACCGTACGATGTCGAACCCCACCACGTGAGACAGTGAAGGTGTGCGTAGGTGTGAGTTTGCACATGGTGGGGGCAGTCAGGGCTGAGGTGGAACTATTTTTGCTTGCATGTTAGAGCTCAGCCTTTGTGTGGGGCCAGTTGTCTCTGCTCTCTTTAGATTAGAGCCATCGTCATCTCTGGGGTTTATCTCTCCTGTGTTTCTTTGGGGCAACTGTCTTCTGCAGAAAACTCTTTCCACTCAAGTTGAAAGCCGACAGAAGTGCCCTCCTGTTTGCACCAGTGCCCCACTGGATTGTACATCCTTCTCTGCTTGCAGCTGGGCCTTAACTATTTTCATGAGCAAAGCACAGAAAGACTCCTTGATGTCCAGCTAGTTCAAAGAACAAATGTAAGACCCGGAGTGATTTTGCCTGATTCTGCCCGATTCTGCCCTGTTACTAGTTGGGAGCTTTTATGAATTGAATTGTGTGTCCCCAGAAGATATGCTGAAATCCTAATCCATGTTACTGCAGAATGTGAATTTATTTAAGAATGGGGCCTTTGCACATGTAATTAGCTGTTAGAATGAGGATATACTGGAGTAGTGTTGGCTACTAGTAGAGTTGGCTACTAGCGTTGACAACTGCAAGAGTTGGTTGGAGTTGTGTTTAATCCAATGTGATGGCGTCTTTATAAGAAGAAGGAAATTTGGACATGGACAAAGACAGAACTCCAAAAGAAGAAGTAGGCACAGATTGGAGTGATGCCACCACAAGCCAAGGAACACCTAGAACCACCAGAAGCTAGGAAGAGACAAGGAAGGGGCCTCTCCTAGAGGCTTCAGAGAGAGCATGGCCAGCACCTTCACTTTGGAATTCTAGTCTTCAGAACAGTAGGAAAATAAAGCTTTGTTGTTATAAGTCACTTAGTTTGTGATCCTATGTTACTTAAGCTGTAGGAAATGAATAGAGGGATGTTTTCGATGAATTTAAATAAAAAATAGAAACCTCCATTGTTCAAGAACTCTAGGAATCCAAGTATGGCCTCTGCTTTTTTTTACACTGTTCCAGATATTCCTCCTGGAAAAGAGGGACAACAGGCAGGTAAAATGACTAGACACCTCTCTCCCAGCACAGCTGCTGTCTTCACCAGCGAACTTGGAAGCAGGGAACCGGTGAGGCTGCTGGGGGCAAGGAGCTCCTCCTTCCTGGAGCTAGATGTGTGTCCGCGCCTTATTCCAGCATATCACCCCAAGAAAAGATCTCCTTCCTGCAACAGTGAGGCATTTCCCTGTCTGTGAAAGGAAAAAAGGAGTCAAACATTTCGTATATTTAACAATATCTGTGTTTCTAGACATTAATTACATACGATAGAAGGCAATCCCTTTGCTGTGAAGCATTAATTACTCAAGCGTAGTGGCCTGTGATTCAAGATGAATTGCACATCAGATAATTAATACATTTATCACATTAAATTTCATAGTGTCACCCTTAAATGAGTGAAAGTTCACAAGAAAGAGATCAGATACACAAGTCTCTTAATAAAATAATTTATATTGCAAAAGCAAAGATTCACCAATAAGCTGATGTTTCTGTAGTGGACATTCACAATTACAAGACTTCAAGAGACAACATTTATTTTCTTGTCCTAAATGGTCCTATAGTCTCTTCGCACAACACGGAGTAAGTCTGTGTCTCTGGGCAGATCTGGTCACACAAAGTAGAAGCCATTTCATCTCTGAATTATGGAATTCTCTTTTATAATTTTTTTTTATACAGAGATCTAAGCCGGGCTTGCATTAAGGCTACTCTTTAGAGAACACTATCATCCAAACAATGTCCTCAGTTGCAAAGACCTTCTACTAAATAACAAAGGCCCAAAATTGTTTGGCTTTGCATAAAAAGTCTGCTTTCCTTAATCTCAGCAGGTATGCATATTTGACGTCCTAAAACTGTATTTTTGGTTTCAATCATAAGAGAGCACCTTACAAATATTTACCCAAAGGGTCGGATTATTTCTATTGGGAACATTATATGATAACTTCTTTTGGGGTTTGTTCACTCATTCCCAACCCTCACCCCTATATATCTTGCCTTCTATGTGCTGTGCCCCAGGCCAAGAATTATAGGATAAATAGCCTGGACCAGGAGTAGTTTCCTCCATCTACAAGTTATAGGCTGTTTGGGGAGATAAGAAACAAACATAAGTATCTAAGAGGCACATTAATTTGGTGTCTGGACTCTGCAGTCACTGATAATTCAGACACATCCGGGCTCGTCTGGAAAGCCAGTGATGCAGAAGAGCTGAAAGCCTGCAGACAGAGCGGGCTAAGGCCGATAGTGATCTCCTGGGATTCAACACTCCAGCAATCTGAGAAGAAGGGCTCCTCCTTTCCAGAGAGCCACTCTGCTTTGTGACCTGGTCACAGCCTGTTGCACATTAATGCAAAAGTGTGATTCTTTGAGATGACCACAGTAATATTTACAATTGGGCCTGTAATTTCTGGATATAACTACAGCCAAAATTGCACCCTCAAGAGGTAGGACAGAAAGAAGGTCACATGGCCATTCCTAACTCCAGGAGATGCGGAAGTGTAATCCTTTCCTGTGCTGGAAGCAGAACGGAGGCAGACTCTGGTGACTTGTAGACGCCAGGAATGCCCGCCACCCAGAGTGAGTACAGTTATTCTGTAGTCGGGGTCTAGTTATCCCAACATGTTGAGCTTCTGTTCTCTGTGAATTGAAGACCATTTTATCACAGGGATTTGTTTACTTGCATGCCAAGTTATTTTTGATGATGTGAATGGTCATTGTAGTTGAAAAATTATTTTTAAGAAACTCAGAGGACTATTGCAACTGTACCATATTGAAGAGAGAATTTTCACTAGCTTCTGCTAAGCACCTCGGGGCACTACTAGTCTGTAGTAAACTAGTTTACTAGTAGTAAACAAAAACTAAAGCCTGAGAAGATATGAATTTGGGCTGCAAGTCTACACAAAGCTGATCAATTCCCTGTTCAGAGCAACTCCCAGTGTATAGCCCTTGGCTCCCAGAGTAACTTGGAAGAGGATGCAAACTGATTCTCCACGTTGAGTGGTCCCTGGGATTTGTTCCCTCCCTCCAGAAAAGCCACCCAAATCAGATCTTAGCTTGGTGGTTGTTTTTTCTGATGCATAAGTGGCCTCAGGGCAAAAAGAGCTTTGTATCCTAGGCTTACCTCTCTGAAATATTGCCTTTTTTCAGATTTTTGTCCCATAATTCTTGACTATCTTTTCAGTGTTATAAAAAATAATTTCTATTTCATTGATTTGTAAAATCTGCCCTCAATGGGAAGGTAAGTCAAATTATTCCTCTTGCCTTGAAGCAGAAGCCTGTAGATTGGGGTTTTTCAGTCTCAGTGTTGTTGACATGACAGGGTGGATAAGTCTTTGTCGGAGGCCACTGTCCAGTGTGTTGTAAGCTGCTTAGCAATATCACTGACTTCTACCAACTGGATGCCAGTAGTGACACCTCCCTGCTTAGTCACGACAATTGAAAATGTCTCCAGATGTCGCCAAATATCGCTTTGGGATCAAGTTGCCTTTAGTTGAGAAACACTGCCCTCGAGTATTGATATTTTAAAATAAAGATTCTGAAAATATTTACGGTGTATTATGAATTAGGAATAACTGCATTTCATGCAATTCGTTTCAAATTTCAGCTTTGTGATAATGAAGAAGAAGGCCTTGAAAATCCAGTGGGAAAATCCTGAACAATGTGATCTGGTAGAAAGAACATTAACTTTAGAGCCAGACAGAATTGGATTCTAAAGCTGCCTCAACTACTTACTTCGACAGACTACTAATTGCACGGCCTCGGGCAAGTTACTTAACCTCTTCACCCTTACTTTCTACTTCTGTAAATTATGATCCTCAACGGGGTGTTTGTAAGTAATTTCCGCCTCATTCGGTTAGATTATTCAATCAGAGCACGTAGAACATGTAATGTTAACTGCTTTTTTCTTTTTTAGATACTTTCTCAAGTATAGACTCTCACCAAAGCTTTTATTGTTACGTTGGAAAAACAAAGCCCATTGAATTAAATATGTTAACACACACAATACTTTCTTTAACTTGAATTCTTAAGGAGTCTTCAATGTCAGACTCAGTTTCAATCTTACTTTAAAAACTTTTTATGGGTTGGGAAAAAAGGGCAAAAACATTTTACACAAGGTCAAAAATCACGTTTCAAAATTTGTACTTTTTCTTGACATGTGTTTTATGTTATTGTATACACAATGAAGAGGTGGGAAATAAGAACATTTTTCAAGTAAGACGACTTCTAATAAACACTACTTTTATTAGTTTCCATATCAGCTCAAATCAGACAAGTCAACATCTTCTTGATAGTTCTACAAAGAAAAATTTTTGAGCACCAGTTTCCAGGCACCATGGCAAGTGGATTTTATGTAGTATCTCATTTGATTTCCACCTCTGAGCTAAATTCTATTCCCATTTCACAGATTCAGTAGTCTCAGGTATATTGAAGCTATGTGTCCACAGTTATCCAACTAAGAGTAAATAATCCTAGCTCTGTTCATCTCAGATCCAGTGCTCTTAAACATGACATCATGCTGCCTCTGATAACCGAATGCGAGACATAAAGATGCATGGACACCCAAGGATACTATCTTATTGGAGGAAACGTGAACTTTGTGAAATATAATGGGAAGGGTTCTTGAGGAAAGACAGAAGTTCAGGATATGAAAAATATAAGACAGAAATAAACAAGGGAAAAAGGATGAAGGGTGGGACCAGAGGCATACGTTTACAGAAAACTCCTAACACTTATCGGATTAAAGGAAACATCTTTATTTTTAGTTAAACAGAAACTCCCACAACATCTATTCAATTTCGTGTGTTTAAATATAGGATTATAAATGATACCCTCCTGCCCACTAAGAGTTTACTTATGGGAAATGAACCTCCCTTTGACACAGAGACAAGCTTCTTAATCATCAGATGATTCTAGCATTTGGACATTTTTAGAACGAGAGGATTATATTTTAAAGCTTCTGCTGAGGGGAGAATGCTCCATGGGCATTTTGACTCAGTAAGAAGCATAGATCTTGGCCTATAGATCTTGAGTAGAAAGACCTTTGAGACTCTCAGGTGGATTTTCTTGCCAGGGCAGAAGAAATAATGAACGCTATTACACAGGGCCCCTGAAGAGCACCCTTCAGCTACAACTGCTCAGTAATACCCACCACTTCAGAATGCGTCTCTCAAGCGAAGATTAAGTAGATCCCAAGCTACTTCAGAGTTTAGCTCCCATTTAATGATCAGATCTGCTCTTCCCTCTGTTTATAGCGGATGCTTTCTCCCAAGAATGGTGATAAAAGTAACAATGGGCAAGGAAAATTGGGAACATTTGTTTAGTTAGTATAATTTATCCTTCTCGGCTGCTACATATTTATAAAGAGTTTGGTTCTTTGCTCAACCTGATATTAGATGGAGTTTAGCCTCAGCTATGTGGTCTTCCAAAAGAGGCTTAATGTATAGCCTATGAAGGGGTATAAGAGTTTTTCAAGAGAAGCCAGAAATTGATATTTTGATGTGCTATTTCCTCAGTTTTAGTTATTTACAACTGTTTCCAATAGTTGTAAATGCTACGTAGTTCACGCATAGTCATTCTGTGATCTGAGTAGATTTGAGAGCTACTAGTTTGACCCCTCTAAAGGCAAACAAATTGTTCAGATGAGATTGCGTTCACCTGGGCATTCTGTCGGAATATTCCACAACGGAAAGACGAGAAGAAAGAATGAAACTTGGAGCCACACTGTTTCGGGAATTAATGGCTGTGTGTTTTGGGGCCAGTTACTTAACCTTTCTTATCCTCTATTTCATTATTGGAAAAATAGGATAATGGGACCTGTCTCAGTTGTTATAAGGAATAAATAACACAGCTCACAATATGCTAAATGAGCATCAGCTCAACAGACATTTCCATTCTCCAATAAATTCCAGAGGTGACCAGTTGATGCAGAGAGTGATCAACTCTTGTTTTGGCAACTCAAGTAACTTGTTACCTACAGGTTAATGTAGAGGAAGAAAGGAGTAGAAAAGAAACATGCTGTGAGCATATGAAAAGTTGGGGAGAGTGAGTAATGATTTCTGAATTAGAAGTCAGCTCTACCTGAATTCGAAGGTGTGTTTTCCCATTCCCTGTTGGCCTCAGTGATCCCAACTTAATCATTGCCTTAGTACCCATCATCTTCAGAGGTTTGACGTTTGATGATTAGTACTTCAGAATGCCCGCTTGTCACTTCTTTTGTCCTGACAGCAGCCTCAAGCTCCTCCTCCCCAGGGCAGCACCAATCCTTTACCTTCCTCTGCAGCCTCTGTTTGTGCAGGATGCTGTAAAAAGGACACAGAAGAAGCATCATCCAGACTCTGCTGAACTTAAGTGGCGATGAAGCTTGAGGAAGCTGGTGCCCATCCACAAAGTGCTGCCTTCCTCTGTCTGGCGTGGTTGTTTTGAAAATTACTAAGGATCCGGGGTCTTTCTTTGTTTTGAATTTTCTAAAACGGGAAGGAACACTGTGGGAAAGCTGCTTCTGAGCAACACTTAATCCAAAAGAATAGAGTGCAGGCTTTTTCCAAGCTAGAGTCTAACGATAGAAACAGTAACTTGGGGGCCCGCCTGGCCCCGAAGCTGAGTGGTTAAGTTTGCACGCTCTGCTTCTGCGGCCCTGGGTTTTGCTGGTTGGGATCCTGGGCTTGGACATGGCACTGCTCATCAGGCCATGCTGAGGTGGCATCCCACATGCCACAACTAGAAGGACTCACAACTAGAATATACAACTATGTACTGGGGAATTTGGGGAGAAAAAGCAGGAAAAAAAAAAAAGATTGGCAACAGTTGTTAGCTCAGGTACCAACCTTTAAAAAAAACAAAACAGTAACTTGAGAATGAAAAATGGAATAAAAAGTGAATGATGCTTTTTAAAGGAGCACATTAGTGTCATGAGACCTCAATACTTTAGGATAACAAAAAGCATAAATTTTTAAGGATATATTTTAAAGCAATAAGATGTATGTACATATCCACATCTACACATTTTACTACCAAATTATAAAATTCAAGCACGCTGTAGAATATGCAGAAAATCCATACATTTCTTGGCAAAAAACAAATCTCAAATGTAGGTGCTTGTGGAATCCAAATCTATTTTAGGAAGCTGAAACAGATGGTGACTGAAACCCACTCAAGTGTAACTCTAATTAGTACCAAATTTCAGTTTGCGGCAAAGCGTGCAGATAGTTTATTTGCCATTCGGAAAATCAAGTTTAAAATAAATTTGCAAGTAAAATGACATTTAAAATATTTTTCCAGGAGCTGTCCTGATGTGCTGAACCTAGTCATTGATTGCACTCTTCGATTTTAATAATCCAGGGCTATCAGTCCTCTAGAACTTCCCAGAACTATTTGTTTTAGTGCTTCATTCATGCTGTTGCATTTTAATATTTGCTGGGTCCTGTTGGAAAACCAAGCTGGCTCACAGAATTTCAAGTGAATTTCACTTTGTTAATTTTCAGTTTCCTGTACCTTAGTTCCAGAATGTTCTTAGCCGAGGTTCTGTCAGTTACAATGTGTCGAGTATTGGGATACAGCTAGGGGCACTGCTTACTATGAAGAAAACTTCTAAGTGGCTCTCTGAGAACAGGTAACTATTGTGAACCAAAGGTGGGAAGCAACTCTTTCAACAGGCATTCAAGATAAGCACTTTCTTATAAATATAACTCTTGTATACAGAATTAAATTGAGCAAACATTGAAAACATGTCTTTATCATGTAACGAGAGAACCAACTTTTATTTCTATAACATACTTCTTTTAAGGACTTGGGAAGGGGGCGTGGGAATAGTTTAATATGTGATGGGGGAATTTGGAAATATGATATTTCTAACTACGAGACCCAGGAGATAGCAAAAAGAAAAAAAAATTCATTTCTATAAGCCATCTGCATTTTCTATACCTCAATAAGTCACAATTTCAAAAAGTAAAGTCTGGTGTGGACTTGAACTTGTACATTTAAGTTAAAAATCTTAGCCAGTGACACATTGCAGAAGATAAGACTCCATCTTCCTCTTCCAAAACATATATATATATATATATACTCCTCTCCCCACTCTTTTGGCTGGTTTATTCTATTTCACAGTAGAGTTGAAATATTTCAGACTAAGATAACAAAGTCAAATTCAAGGTCCTCCTAGCATAACTTGGGGAAATGCCAAGCATAGCAGCATGTTGTTCTTGACAGGTACAACTCCATCAGCTTCTTAAGGGAGAGAAAGATTTGCAGAGCGTTCCATAGGGAAACGGAGCAGACGCCTGGTTGAGTTACAATCGCTCAGTTATATTCCTTGGCGCATGGTGTTTCTATCTTTCATAGAGCCGCTAAAAAAAAAAAAAAGACAATGGGACTGAAAATGAAATGTAAATCTTGGTAGAAAGGCTTCTATCTGGTCAGTCGATGCTATGAGAGATTAGACAATGGTTGGGACTCACCTCAGAATGAATTATCTTTTTTGAGCCCTAATTAGCACCCCAGAAAAACATCACCGTGAATTGTGAGTGTACAAAATACTGCTTGACCTTTTCTTTTTGCAGCTAACAGACTGTGGGCTGTGCCAGCAGTCAAGACCTCTCCCTCAAGGATATTTCCATTGTGCATCTCCATGATGTCACTGTCAGACTCCATGGCTCATCAGGACGTGGGTTAGTTATTCCTGGAATTGGTTGTACAAAGTTTTAGTCTGTGTGTTGTCAGCAGGTAGAGGATTGGAGCTTCTCCAGGGACATATCCTCAAAGATTTGTCAACCAAACCTCAACTTATCTGAGGTTTTTAAGTGAAAACTCACTCTTAGAAATTCAGCATCGCTTTCCCTTGCCATAGCTGCATTAGCTTTTACAGTGCTCAAGAAAGCAAAAAATTGGGAGAAGCCATCAGTTTGTCCTAGTAGACTGTTTATGTATATGTATATTTAAAATAGGGGAAATATGCTTAAGGGGAAAAAAGTTGTTTTTGCATGTATTACTTCTAGGCATCTAGGCAGCTTCTAGGCAATTGTGCTGGGCAGATGGGAACCTAGGCTATTAAGAAATACCTGCTGAGAAATGTACTTCACAGCTGCCCATTTAGCTAATGTGGATTATTTGTAATGTCTTTTTTAATGTATTGGATATTATTTTGCACAGACAGTGCCCAAACACGAGCCCATCATCATAATTACATATAATTATCTGGGAGAAATATTTTTAAGTAAACAATCAGCCCTAGGAACAATTTTCAAACAACTAAGTGAATGTCTACCCATGAACATTTGAACAGCGGGGTGAAATGCTTAGAATTATTATTAAACCAGCCTACAGAATATGAGTTAATTCTAGGAGAAATTGTACACGATGAAAATTGGAGCCATAGGTGGGTTGGGACAGGGTTTGTGGATGTCCTGCTCAATGCATAGGACTTGGCTAAAGGAAATATTGGCATTTGCTTCATTTTGTTAATCAGAGATTGACTTACTCCAGCTGGATCAAGCCCATAACTTCACAGTACTTGAAGCAATGTGCACCGGAGGATATGTTGTTCCTGTTCAAGTGGCCTTAAAGACATGTATGGGTGGCTTCAGAATCCCTAATTGCTTAGCCAGGTTCACAAAATTACTCCCACTCCATTCAAAGTCAAATTCTAGAAGTATAGAGAACAGTGGAATGGGTTTTAGCTAATGACAAACCTTGTTAAGCTATCCCAGGAGACTCCTCAGTCTTCATCTAGTTAAAGCTTGGATTTTCGGTAATTTGTGGTTATGTCCTTTGCTTTCACTGTTTAGTATCCTACAAAATTGGGGTAGACATAGTTTATATTCATCCAATCACCATGTAAGGGTCCCGAACTATAAATAAACGGCTGACATCAGTCATTCCAACTGATACCGTTTTACCATCAAAAATAATCAAAGCAGAGGCAAGTCAGAAATATAGATCTATTTTTGCATAAAAGTCATACTTAATCCAGTTTTGTTGCATACATACAGTTTGCATAGAAAAAATAGGACACAACTAAAATTCCGTGATCCTGATTATGATATAAATCTGAGATTATGTTTCATCTGTGATTGGAAACCTCAGTTTCTTCACTATAAATTAGTCTTTGTTTTCGCCTTTTCCTCATACAATAATTTTAATTTGCAAAGATGATGTCAGGATTGAAGAGGTAGCATGCATAAACAGCTGGCAAACAATTAACTCCCTCAGCGGTAGTCTGGTGCACCAGCTAACAGCCCAGATTCTAGAGCAAAAATGCCTCTGTGTAGATTCTGGATCCGCCACTTATTATCTCTGTCCTTAGACAAGTTACTCAACCTCTCTGTGCTTCAGTTTGCTCTCCTGTAAAAGAGGGATAATAATAATAATAACTAAGGTTGTTATGAAGACTAAATGAGTTACTATATGTAAAGTGCTTAAAACAGTATTTGGCATGTAGTAAGCAAATGGTGTTTATTCAATAGTAGTGACAAATACTTATTATAAATAAGCATTACGAATTCCATTTCTTCTCTTCTGTCGCTTGGTGGTGATGACGACTTTGCAGTTCTGGGTTCTTGCTTTGCCTCTAGTTACATCTATTCACTGGTAGCACAGAATCCCAGCTCCAGAAGGACACACTAGTCTAGCAGGACAGCAAGAGTCACTAGGTCCTCTATCTTGGAATCACACGTGGTGTATTCTGGAGCCCCCCGCGCCATGAGCTTGAGTTCAACTGGATACCTTAAAGGTCAAGAATATGCAGAGGAAACACAATTGTGATGTTATTGGGAGATTGTGATAGTTAATTTTCTGTGTTAAGTTGACTGGGCCACTGAGTGCCCAGACATTTGGTCAAACATTATTCCGGGTGTGTCTCTGAGTGTTTCTGGGTGAGATTAGCATTTGATTCAGTAGACTGAGTAAGCAGATTGCCCTCCCTCATGTAGGTGAGCCCCATTGAATCAGTCGAAGGCCTGAACAGAACAGAAAGGATTTCAATTAAGAGGGAATTCCTCCTGCCTGATTGCCTTCAAACTGGGCCATCAGGATTTTCTTGTGTTTGGACTCAAATTAAAACATTGGCTTTTTCTCGGTCTTGAGCCTGATGACCTCCAGGCTGAACAACACCACCAGCTCTCCTAGGTCTCATGCCTTTGGACTTGAACTATGACCAAACCACCAGCTTTCCTGGGTCTTCAGCTTGCTGATTCACCCTGAAGATCTTGGGACTTGTCAGCTGGTATAACCACATGAGCCAATTATTTCATCTATCTATCTTCTATCGGTTCTATTTCTGTGGAAAACCCTGACTAATACAGAGGTGAATACAGTTTCACTTAATATTTTTAAAGATTTTTCCAATTTAATTTTTTTTCTTGCCTGTGGAATTAATCCTTCTAACAAAGATTTTATTTTTATTTGTCAAAAAATGTGTTTCTAACACCATCCACTCATTTATTCAGCAAAAATACATGTAGGATCTGTTATATAGCAGGCACTGTGCTAGGCTCTGGTATGTAACAGGGACAATGGATCTCACCTGTGTGGAGGTTACACTCTGGTAAGGGAGAGAAATGATGTAGAAATAAGCAAACAGAATATAATTATAATTTATATAGGTTCTAAAAAGACATGAAGAGGGGGAGACACTGTGAGGCAATGTCAATTAAGCTGAAATCTGAAAGATGAGAAAGTTTTAATCATACAAACAAGAAGAGGAGGGGAATTCCAGGCAGAGAGGCTGCATGAAAACCCGGAGTGGGGATGTTGACACGCTGGGGAAATTGAAAAGAAGAGTTGAGTCATTGTGGACGCAGTGGAAACAGCAGGAGGAGACATCGGAAAGCCAGGCAGTGGGCAGGTTGGGCAGGCTTTTGTGAACCATAGTAAGGAGAATTAATTAGAAATAAATGTGAAGGATTTTAAGGGATGGATTATCATGACCCAGTTCATGTTTTAAAAAAACTTTTCCAGACTACTGAGAAAAAAGTTGACTAGACTGGAGAGGATGGAAGTGGGAAGACCAGTCTACTGGTTGGGTAGTACAGTGGTCAGCGAGACGGATAGTGGGTCCTGGATGAGAGGGTGGTGGCAGGAGAGACAGAAAGAGAAGCAGCTGTAGGAAATGCATTGTTTCTGGATAACTACTAGTCCTCATTCAGATCTCACTTTAATATAACCTTACTTCCTTAAGAAGAAATTCTCTCTCATCCTACCCGGAATAGAGCAGGGACCACAAACTGCCTCCTTGTTGTAATCTTCATGACACATCATAGTGTGATTAACTAAAATTCTTAAGAGCTAGGATGTTTTCTAATTTTTTCAGCATTATATCTCTGGGATCTGGCAGAGTAGCTGTCACATAATTCTAATTCAATACATATTTGTTGAATGAGTGAAATGAGTACCCTATAGTCTGCTAGGAAAGAGAAAAAGTCCCAATTTCCAGAGGGATTATAGGAAATGAAAAGAATAGAGAACAAGAAACTCTTCGACTATGTTGTTCAAACTTTGGTGAGACAGAAATTCTAGGCTGGCGTCATGGCCTAGTGGTTATTAAGCTCACACACTCTGCTTCGGCGGCCCAGGGGTTCACTGATTCAGATCCTGGGCACAGACCTAGCACCAGTCATCAGGCCATGCAGCATTCCACATAGCAGAACTAGAAGGACCTACAAGTAGAATATACAACTATGTACTGGTGGGCTTTGGGGAGAAGAAGAAAAAAAAAAGAAAATTGGCAACAGATGTTAGCTCAGGGTCAATCTTAAAGAAAGAAATTCTAGAAATATTAGATGAGTAAAGTCATCTGGAATCAACAGAGTTTACACTTATCTCAGATGCACTCCCCCCACCCCAGCTCCCCCAAAGCCCCCAACCTGTAGTGAACAGACCAAAACATCAATGTCTTAACTTGTGACACATTCTTTGATTCTGCAGCATTGGTACTACGTTAATCAAGTCCGCAAGACTAAAGGGTGGTATCTTGTTGAAAGTATTTGCGACCTCCTTTCCCTCCTGTGCAACGGCACTGACCAGCACTGTCCAGTTATACCTGCTGCAAGTACAACCAGTCGGGGAGCTACAGGGAGATCTACTGCTTAGGACTTTGGAGAAGAAACCCCGACAGCACTGCACTGATGATGATGTGCTGCTCAGTGCTTTGAAAGACATGAGCAACATTTTGTCTCTTTGCACCAGCTGTGCATCCTTGATTTAGTTCCCTGTAAGGTGAGGACTTGTCTCTGCTCCAGTCAAGAGCAGGACTCTTAAGGGATAGGAGTCCATTTCGCTACCAACTTCTTATCTGAAAATTAGAGGAAAACAAGCCTACTATTGCTGAGGATTCAGGGGACTTTTGCAGGCACTGTTTGCGCTCTTTTGACTGGCTGGTTCAAATAACTTATGTGGTTTATTTTTCCACCGAGTTAACCAGTAGTTTAAATTAGGCAAAATGAGGGCCAGCCCAGTGGCACAGCAGTTAAGTTCCCATGTTCTGCTTCGGTGGCCCAGAGTTCGCCAGTTCGGATCCCGAGCGTGGTTACACTAAAAAGAGATAAATCAAAGTTACTTTTTAAAGGGAGAAAACCCGGGCAATTGTTCTGCTGTGGTTGTGGAGATTAGGGGTTTGGCTGCTGTGAAAGTTGAGTCAAACCTGCACGGGACTCTGGATCTCTGAGCCCTCACAGCTTAAACCTCTTCGTTCCTTGGGGACCTGATGATCCAGGGGACTCCCTGATGCTTTCAGGGCCTCTGTGGCAGCGGGTGGAATGGCAGCGCAAAAGGGCCACTGGGAAGGCTGGAACTTGAACTTTATTTCAGCCACCATTTGTCTGTTGTGGTCATTTTGTCTTCTTAGTTTGTTGGGCTGCCTCCATTGGCAGAGCTGCATCCAACTTTCAGGAGCTCTTTTCCCATACAGGAGAGCGTGGTTTTGATAGAAGAAAATGGTTCTTTCTAATTCTTTGTCCATTTCTTCATCCTCTTCCCATAGAGCTGCTGATATGTGTAGTTCATGTTTCCATACACTCTGGGAAGTTTATTCTCTTTCTAGGCAGCATACCGCCACCTCTACTGGTGTTCTCTGCAGTTGCATTACGTGTTTTGATGTAATTTAAGCAGTGTTTGAAGTTTCAGTCAAAGTTTCCAAATGTCTTTCAAACTGTGAATTTTCAGACTGCAAAAATGCTCACTCAGTTTGAAGATTTTCCTATTTGTCCTGTAAGTTCTTCATTCACTTGATTTTCTTCAAATGGTTTTTCGACCATTTCTGATTTTTCTCCTTCAAGCCTTTTAGAAGAAACATCTACAGGAATGGCATCCACGAGTTTTTTCAAATCAACTTCCTCCTGACACACCAGATGATCTCCATTTTCTAATTTGTTCTTTTTCGCTAATTCCAAATTGCTGTCATCCATGGAATCTTCTCTGAAGAGAGCAGGCCAATTTACCATCTTCGGCACAGCTTCAGTGAGACATTTTAACTGGCTCCCTTTATCACTCACAACCTGTTTCATCTGTGTTTGAGTTTTCAAGCGCACTTTCTGCTCCTTCGTTTCACGAGTACTCTCTGCTTCCACGCTGTGCTTTCTTAGGTAAGCAGTTTTAGACTTTTCCGAAGACGAGTTTTCATTCAAATCACACACTGTTTACTTCTGAAGTTGCTCTACATTCTTCTGAGATGCTGAGCTATTTTTTGCATTAGTCTCTTGGGACTGGAAGGGTGTTGATGCCTTTTCAGTGACCCTGTCCTTTCTCAAAGGAGAGCCATCACCATCACCCCATGAAATTATTTATTTATTTTCCAAGCAGATACCTAGTTTTTTTTTCAGACGTGGGTGACTCTCAGGATAGTGGCAGATTCCGGACAAGGAGGTAGGTGTTGGGGCGGGGCTACAACTCCACCTTGCAGGTGGGGAAGGCTTCATCTTCATGGACGCAGTACTGTTGCTGCCAAGCCCCTGATGCTGGACTTGCGTATCCTAGGCTCGTGCATCGCCACTGAATCAAAGGTGGGGATCAGGGTCACCCGAAGGTCCTGGTCCCACTGCTGCCGGCCGGCCAGCAGCATCCAGCTCCGCCCACCTGTTTTCTTCCTTGGGCTGGTCCAGGCCGCAGAGGATGAGCAGGGCGCAGGCACCCGGCGGAAGAGCTCCTGGTCCACCCGGCAGGGCAAGTGGGCCAGGGCCCAGCGGACAGTGGACAGCGAACCTAGAGGGCTGTCAACCCACCTGGTGGGCTGCAGGCTGAGCACGATGGACCTTGAGCGGCCGTCTTGGGGACTGAAGACTTTATGCACAGGGGCGCTCGACTGCCCTCATCACCGGGCTCTCTCCAGGCGCTGAGGGACCCACCTGGTCCCACTGCCAGCCCCTTGGTTTTGGCAGTGGTCACCGGGTGGCTTTGGGAGCTACAGTCCCGCAATAGGGCAGGAACCCCCGTCAGCTGGGCGTTCTCGGGGCAGCATCTCAGGTCCACTGTGCAGGGGCGGAGAACTCGAGGGTCGGGCGGAGGGCAGGCGGTCCGAGTCAGGGTGGGTGGCATCTTCTGGCCCTTGTGCTGCCGTCACTGGAGCTGCGGGGGGGGCGGCGGCGGCGCGCGTGGACATGGCTTTGCTCCTGGTGGAGGCAGCACCTGCTCTGAGGCCGCGAGCGGGGGCACTCCCTTTTCTGTCCTTTTTCGAGAAAGTCTACTGTGTCCTCAATTGAAGACCTGTTCAGATTTTTAAGTGCTGCCAGACAGTTGGTCACCTTAGAGGATTAGCTTCCGCCGCAGGTGACTTGAGGGGTTCAGACGCTTGCGTAATTAGTTCGATCTTCTCATGAACCATGTGATATTCTTCAACTCAGGCAATCTTTGGGCTAGCTCCTTTTCTCTCCTTAAAGCGTGTCGGCTCTTTATTATGAAAACAACCATAGCGGTACACACCATGTCTCCCAGGGAAACCCAAAGAGACCTAGATCTTGTCTCGAACCTTCCCACAGCACCAGCAGAGCACCCCACAGCTGCTCCAGGACCCAGCTGGGGAGACATTTTTGTTAACAGGCCCTCCTGGCGGCAGAGGTCACCACGGTTCCGCCTAATTGCCAATATCCTGTGGGCCACAACTGACTGCACAGAAGCCTGTAGAATGTTCTCTCTCTAAGAAAACAAGTGCCTGGCAAGCAGGGCAGATCATCAGTTGGGCTGGCGGAGGGGGAGGGCAGCCGGGTTCTGTGGACGCCCTCTCTCTCACCTCGCTGTGCTCACTGTACACATACAGAATGTTGTCATTTGTAAGGTGCATTTGAGGAAGTGGAAAGGGGCTGATTGCAGCCAGAGACCAGCCTGGAACTCAGGCCGCTCTGGGCCCCGCCTGGCCCTATGGAAGACCTAGAGAATCAAAGCAGGATGGTGCCACATCCCTGTCTCTGCACACGAACACGTCAGGGAATAATGGTGGCACACTGCAGAGAGGACTCATGAGACTGCGTCTCCCGATGAGGTGCATTCACTTGGTCTAAAGTTTCCTTCTTCAGCAGGGGAACCTGATTCTACTGCAGAAGTCATGGGGCTCTCCCTCCCATGAAGGCACCCACTCTCCTTCATGTTTGGTCACTCAGGCAGGCAAGGACAGAGGACTCAAGGGTCTCCTCCAAGGTAGTGACTAAGAGAATCTGATTACAATCATAAGAACTCAGCTGAAATCAGTGAGAGCTGGCAAGGTCTTAAAATTTTATGGATTTTCTATAGAGCTGGTTTGTCCCCATTCAATCCTAATGGTCCCGGATGGAGATGACTCTTCTCTGGGGGTGACTCAATGACTCAGGCTCCTTCCTTCCTGTGGCTGCATCATCTTCAGTAGATGCCTCCCAAGGTTGCCCTGGGATGGTCTCCAATCCACCGAGTCATCTTCAGAAGTATGCCTCTGCGGAGGCAGTGGGTCCTTTTTTGGGTTAAATTTGGCAACTTTTATTTCTTTAAACCACATCTCATTCTCCAGATTCAGACTCAGAGCCTCCTTGCCAATCACCTTGGCCTCTGCCATGAATGACTTGCCCCCAGGACTGCTTCCAGGAGTCCCTCTGTCTGTGTTCTGTCTGGAGTCAGAGAAAGGCATCTCAGTGTCTGTGGATAGGGCTCACCCTCCTAGGTTTCTTCTCTGGAAGGAACATGGCCATCAGCATCTGTAGTGGCAAACCTGTACTGGGGTGTTTCTTGTACACACTGACTTGTCTTGCTGCTAACACAAGAGGCAGCCCTGGAGAGGCTGTAGTGCTGCCCAGCTGGAGAGGAGGTTGCACAGCAATGCAAGGATGCTCCTCTTCCAGGGCATTCCAGCAGCCAGACATCAGGGCACCATGCACAGAGTCATGTTACAAACTAGAAGTTACTGAGCGTCTAGGGGTAAAGGTGCCTGGACCAGCAGAGTTGCTTGGAGGCGCCTCCAGATTTCAAGGCCTGTTACTCTCATCCTTGTAGGGAACCATGTAGCACATAATGGGGAATTATGATGATTGTGGGGGCTGGCAAGTCCAAAATCTGTATGGTAGGTGGGCAGCCTGGAAATTTAGGTAAGAGTTGAAATTATCATCTTGAGTCTGAAATCTGCAGGGCAGGCCAGGTAGGATGGAAGCTTGGGCAAAATTTCTATGTTACTGTCTTGAGGCAGAATTCCTTTTTGCTATTTTTTCATATAATTTTACTTCAGATATACTGGAAAGGGGGAAGACTTTCAAAAGAGAACTGAGAATACACACAATAACAAGAAAGCATAGGCAGAGTAAATTGGAAAAAAGAATCTCCTTTTCAGGGATTGACAGAGATTTACAATTCAGAGGATCACCCACAGTGCAACTCAGCAAGATCAAAGGAAGAAACGAAATGTGTGCTACCACTTGACCTGCCTCTGGAAGCACAATTTAGGTAAGGGGTGGCCTTGCTCTGTACCCAGGCCAGCACAGAGTCTCTGGAATACAGAGCTGGGCTTTGAGAAGGGAGAGAAAATGATGAAGAGTGTCAATCCTTAGGTTTCCCACAAGCTTGAGAAACGAAGCTTGCCATCTCCTCTGATTTGGGGAGTAGCCCTTCTCCCACGACAGGTCTTTTTTTTACCTCTTTGAACCTGTGTATAGGGTTTCCCAGGACAGTGGAACTGTGAGAAAGTGTTCGCTCTGACGCAGGAGCTGTTGACCTGGTTGACACCAAGGCCAGCTTCAAGCAGATTTCCTGCCATGAGTTGGGTCAAGGAAAGGTTTTCACTGATGCTTAATTTATTTTATATGACCACGTTGCCTTCCTCCTTCTTTGGGAGTGCCGCTAACAAAATACTCCTTAGCACTTGCCTGAAGGACATTCGTTGCCCCAGTGGGAGAATATTCTCAGTTTCTTTGTACAATCCTGGTTTGCCTGTTAAGAAGGAAGTTTTGTTATTTCAGCAACCCTCAAACAGGTAATAAATAAATTTCCACTGGGTTGGCACTTCCTCTCATTTCCTGAAGGAGGGGCTGATTGTTCTGACAGCTCCCCAGGGATATTCCAGGCTCTCTCAAAATGACTAAAGTCACCACTGCGTCATTCCTATGCACATTGTCACATAGAAAACCCAGGGAAGGTCATTTATAGCATGAGCATCAAGGCTGGGATTGTCTGCCTTGGAATTTCTCTGAAGCTAAATAAACCATTAAACTGTAAATGGAGTTATGGCAGAAAATGGTGGAAGAGGCTTACAACCTGTTGAGATGGTCTTTTAGAATATTCGGCTTGCATAGTGTCATCTGTAGAAGAATAAAAAGGCATGGTTACTTTTGAAGAGCATGAGGACAATATGACTTCCAACACAAAGCACAGATAGTTCAGCCTGACACAGGACAAGCAACTATTAATCAAATAACTTTTGCAAAGATAATGGTGGTTTCTGGAAGATGGTTACTTCTCTCAGTGCTGTGCATTATAATTAGATTTGAGTGCAGATGAAAAAGAAGTGAGCAAAGTTGTCTTGCTACCCACTCAAAATGATTAAATGATTATGCAAAAGAAGATTCCTCAGAAGTGTGGGATGTGCAAAAATCAATTTCTTCCAGGCCTGAAATAAGGTGCTATAATTTGATAGTCACTTAAATTGATATTTCTTTCAATAATAATGCTTTACTCATTTTGTAAATGAACTCCAAATCGTTAGTCCTAGTAACTCACTAAACTTTTCTAACATCCAAATTTCAAGGACTTAATCATATAATTAAGAGGCGATCAAGGTAACACCAAAAAATTAAGTGCAAATTATCTTGAGGGTCTATCAGTGGGTTTATCTAAAATGGTAGTATTATTAGGATTATTATTAACATGAGTTTATGAAATACTTATTTCCGTAACTGCTCCAAATCAATGTGCTCTTTTAAGCTTTTCTCTAAGGAGAGAAGCAACAAAAGAAAAAAGCTAGGGGAAAAGGAGCTCTTCCTATGCCTTTCCTGTCCAAAATTTTAGCTGATTTGGATGTTAAAGATTAATCACTTGGTGAATGCTATATTTTCTCTTTTCTCCCTCCAAACCAAACGCTATTTTATTCCTTTTCTGTTATCAAATTATCCAAGGATATCTAGAATATTTAGAAAATACAGATAAAGTAAAAAAGTAAAATATCTTGAAATTCCAACCCAATACTGTCAAACTTTAATTTTATCATTAAAATACACCCTTGTCCAGTTACATTAAATTGTTGAGGGCAACTGCTTTGCTCAAGTGTATAGTCCCTTCTTGAGGGCAGTTTACTGGCCAGTGGAGGGTAAATGGGTCTAGCCCTTTTGCTTCAATCGAAGACAATTCTGTAGGACCGTCATTGCTCCAGAGTTACCATGGTTTGTTGGTCGAGTCTTTTCCTATGACTGTATCACAGACCAACTTGCTTTTCTGCCCCATCCTGCTTCCCTCAGTCCCTCACAGGTATTGTCCTAAGGGCACTCCCCAATGAACTTCCCACACTCAAATCTTCATCTCAGATTCTGTTTTCTGGAGAACCTGACCTAAGGCATGAGTTAAGAAAACATACTAAATTTTCCGGGATCATGTAGGCTAGGAAGTTCAACCCTTGAAGTAAATCTAAATAGGTCCTAGGATCTAAAAGGAGATAAGTTCAATAACAAAAAACTGAAGCTGGCAAAGACATAGATTATGGAGGAACCTTGTGGAAGTACTCTTCTGATCGCTTCCATTTTCTCTGTAAATAGGAGGCTGAAAGTAAGGATTGGGGAGGAAGTATTAAAGATCTCAAGATGCAGGAAAAGGTAGAAAATAGTTGTCTAGAAGACTGGGAGGCGCATGTGTGCAGATGAAGAACAAATAGAGAGTTAGGTTTAAGCAGAGTTGGAGTTTTCCCCGGAGAACATTATGAGAGACAAGAGAGCGATCGTGATTTTTCCCTGTTTGCAGTCATAAAACTAATTAGGAGTAAAATTCTGCTTTTATGCCTTTTTCTTATTAATTGATTACAATTATGGATTGTGAAATTTAAATTATATCAGAAGGGACAGGACCTCCCATGATGAGAGTTGGTTAAGTTGATGGATAATAACTCTCCAATGGAGTTGAAGATATTTATAATCAAAATACTGAAGGGAATAAACTGGAAAGATCTCATAGAGGAGGATGCATTAAATTGCATTAAATATAGGATTATAGACATAATGATGAGGCCTAGGATATGACAAGGGGAGTGAGAGGATGAAATAGGATGGAGGATGATAGTCTTCATTCGTTTAATAACATTTGTGTAGACAAGATCAAGGAACTGAGGGGACAGAGTGTTAGATAGTCTAAGTCAATATTGAGGTTGGATATAGCATTAGAAAGAGTGAGAGTCATCCCTTAGGATCTACTTTTTTTTAAAGTAATTTTATTGGGATTATAATGGTTTATAAAGTTGTGTGATTTCAGTTGTACATTATTGTTTATCAGTTTCTGAATACACTTCATCGTGCTCACCCCCAGTAGTCTAATTTTTATCCATCACCATACATAGGTGCCCCTTTGTCCCTTTCACCCACCCCCAAACCCTCTTCCCCTCTGATAGCCACTAATGTGTTCTCTTTATCCATGTATTTGTTATCTTCCACATATGAGTGAAATCATGCAGTATTTGTCTTCCTCTGTCTGGTTTGTTTCACTTAACATCACACCCTCCAGGTCCATCCATGTTGTTGCAAATGGGACCATTTTGTCTTTTTTATAACTGAGTAGTATTCCATTGTGTATATATATATATATACCACATCTTCTCTATCCATTCATCTGTAGAAGGGCACTTGGGTTGTTTCCACATCCTGGCTATTGTGAATTGTGCTGCGATGAACATAGGGGTGCATAAATCTCTTTGGATCATTGATTTCAAGTTCTTTGCATAAATACCCAGTAATGGGATAGCTAGATCATATGGTATTTCTATTTTTAATTTTTTGAGAAATCTCCATACTGTTCTCCATAGTGGCTGCACCAGTTTATACTCCCACCAGCAGTGTATGAGCGTTCCCTTTTCTCCACATGCTCTCCAGCATTTGTTGTTTTTTGTCTTGGTGATTATAGCCACTCTGACCCATGTAAGGTGATATCTCATTGTAGGTTTGATTTGCATTTCCCTAAAGGATCTACTTTCTTAGCAACTTTCAAGTACAAAATACAGTATTGTTAACTATATTCACCATGATGTACATTATGTCTCCAGAACTTATCTTATTACTTGAAGTTTGTACCCTTTGATAACCTTCATCTATTTCCCCCACTTCCTCCATCCCTGGTAACCACCAATTTACTGGATTTCTATGAGTTTGTTGTTTTTAGATTCCACATATAAGGGATGTCATACAGTGTATGTCTTTCTCTGTCTGACTTATTTGACTTTGCACGATGCCCTCAAGGTTCATCCATGTTGTTGCAAATGGCAGGACCTCCTTTTTTATGGCTAAATAATATTCCATTGCATATATTTACTACATCTTCTTTATCCATTGATGGACACTTACATTGTTTTCATGTCTTGGTTATTGTAAATAATACTGCTATGAACATGGTGCTGCAGATATCTCTTTGAGATAATGATTTCATTACCTTTGAATATATATGCAGAAGCGGAATTGCTTGATCATATGACAACTCTATTTTTAATTTTTTAAGAAACCTTCCTACTTTTCTCTTTAGTGGCTACACCAATTTACATTCCCACTAACAGTGTACAAAATTTCCTTTCCTCCATATCCTCATCAGCTCTTGTTTGCTCATGTCTTTTTGTTAATAGCCATTCCAACAGATGTGAGGTGATATCACATTGTGGTTTTGACTTGCATTTCCCCGATGATTAGTGATGTTAAGCACCTTTTCATGTATCAGTCGACCATTTGTAAATCTTCTTTGGAAAAATGTCTATTCAGGTCCTTTGCCCATTTTTTAATCAGATTGCTTGTTTGGTTTTTTTTTTGTTATTGAGTTGCATGAGTTCCTTATATATTTTGGATGTTAACCATTGATCAGATATATGGTTTGCAAACATTTTCTCCCATTTTGTAGATTGTCTTTTTATTTTGTGGATCATTTCCTTTGTTTCACAAAGCTTTTTAGATTAACATCGCTTGTACTTTTGGTGTCATATCCAAAAACTCATTGCTAAGACCAACGTCAAGGAGCCTGTTCCCTATATTTTCTTCTAGGAGTTTTAAAATTTCAGGTCTTACATTTAAGTCTTTAATCCATCTACAGATAATTTTGGGGAGTGAAGTCAGATAGGGGTCCAGTTTCATTCTTTGGCATGTGAATATCCAGTTTTCCAAACATTGTTTATTAAGAGATTTTTTTTTCTCTATTGAGTATTTGGCTCCTCTGTCAAATATTAGATGGCCGTATATGCACTAGTTTATTTCTGTGCTCACAGTTCTGTTCCATTAGTCTACGTGTCTGTTTTTATGCCAATATCCTACTGTTTTCATTACTTTGATTACTATTGTTTTGTAGCGCAGTTTGAAATCAGGAAGTATAATTCCTCCAGATTTGTTCTTCCTCAAAATTACTTTGGCTGTTCAAGTTCTTTCATGGTTCCATACAAATTTTAAGGTTTTTTTCTTTATTTCTGTGAAAAACGCCATTGTAATCTTGCTCTCGATTGCATTGAATCTGTAAAAGGCTTCGGGTAGTTTGGACAGTTTAGCAACATTAATTCTTTCCACCTAGGAATACATGATATGTCGTCATTTATTTGTGTCTTCAGCTTCTTTTAACAACATCTTATAGTTTTCAAGGTATAGGCCTTTCACTTCCTTGATTAAATTTATTCCTAGACATTTTATTCTTTTTGATGCAAATTATAAATGGAATTGTTTTCTCAATTTCTTTTTCTGATAGTTCATTATTAGTGTATAGAAACATGACTGAACTTTGTATATTGATTTTGTATCCTGCCAACTGTACTGAATTTATTTATTAGCAATTTTTTGGTGGAGTCATTAGGGTTTTTTATATATAAGATCATGTCATCTGCAAACAGAGACAATCTTGCTTCTTCCTTTTATGTTTGGATGGCTTTTTCTTTCTTTTCCTTGCCTGATTGCTCTGGCTAGGATTTTCAGTACTAAGTTGAACAGCAGTAGTGAGAGTGAGCACCTTTGTCTTGTTCCCGATCTTAGAGGAAAAGCATTCAACTTTTCACTGTTGAGTATGATCTTAGCTGTGGACTTTTCATATTTGGTCTTTATTATCTTAAGGTGTATTCTTTCTATACCCAATTTGTTGAGTTTTTATCATGAAAGAATGTTGAATTTTGTCAAATGCTTTTTCTGCATCTATTGAGATGACCAGATGATTTTTATCTTTCATTCTGTTAATGTGATATGTCACATTGATTGATTTACATGTCAAACCATCCTTGCATACCAGAGATGATATTCCTCTGATCATACTATGTGATCCTTTTCATGTGCTTTTTAATTCAGTTTGCAAGTCCTCAAACTTGCCTCCCTACCTGGGTGGGGGCCACAGAATCGGCTCCATAGCTGATATGGCCCATTGGCTGTGAACCCAAATCAGGCAGAAATGCCTACTGAGTTCCTTGGCCAGATGGGGCCAACGGCTCAGCTCTCCACATGGGCAGAGTGGCTAGCTGGGCTTTATGTCCATTCACAGCTTCAAGCAGGAATGAGTTCTGCTGAGACTTGAGCACTGTTGCTGTAAGCCCCGCCCCCTTCTCCATCTCTATCTGATCCCTAGTGGAGGAGCCCTGAAGATTCCCAGTGAGGAGAGACCCAAGTGGGCCTCCTAGGGAAGCTGGATGTTTACTTGGGCTCTCTTTTCCCTCTGGAGAAACCATAGGCTCAGGGAGGGGCCTTCTCAGTTCAGTGCTGTGTCAGCCCGGGAGAAGGGTGATGTGGTTAAAGTCACTCCTCTTCCCTTCTAATGTGGCCCTTCTCCGTCTCTGTGGTCCAGTGGGGAATGGGGAGGAGAATGCTTTAAGCCCCTCTCCCCCACTCCAGGTTCTGAGATTTTCACAACAGTGTCTTGTCTATGGATAATTGCTGATTGTTCTTCCTGTGAGGGAGACAAGTCCGGAATGACATATATCACCATCTTGATGCCGTCACTGAATGATGACGTCACTCTGAAAAGTCCTTATTAAGAGTTTAGTAGATGACTACCATATGGAAGGAAATGCATTGAGTATCTGATGATATGTAAGCCAAAGGTGGGAAACTCAGAAGCAAGAAATAGAATGATCTGAAGAGTATCATTCCTCTTGGTCTGTGGGTACAAGGGATGTAGGGGAGAAACCATCTCCTCTTAAGAGGGCTGCTATGGAAGCTGTGTTCTCAGGAGAAAACCAAGTTTTTGTTAGAGTAAAACTGGAAGATATAGGGAATTTTTCTGTTTACTGACTTTAAATCCTAAAGGGTTCAGTGGAAGAAGGGCATTAGGTGTCGTGGAAGAATGGGAAGAGTTCATTGAAGAGAAGGTGAAGTAAAGTCGGGAATATTAGGGATGACCCAGGAGTGCTTGAATTCTTGTGCAGAACAAGGATAAAGGGCACAATGAGATGATTTGTAATAATTTTAAGGCAAAATCTAGTAATGAGGCCAGGATTGTTCAGGGGAAGAAAACTGAAGTCCTTATCAGGAGAGCATGGTGTCCTCGGGTGTCCTCTTCACTTTTAACAATCATGAGAGGAAACGAGGGAATGAATTTTCACATCCAGAGCATCATTGCTCTTGAGATTCCTCTGGACTCAGCTGATGTGGCATGGAGACTAGTGGAAGAACTGGCTATTGCAATACAGGGCAGCAAGGTGGAATTTGACATAAAGCCACATTCTTATTAATTGAAAATCCAGAGTATGGTCTTCACAATGACTTAACATACACCAGGGCTTCTCCATCTTGTGGCTATTGATATATTCTGTTGAATAACTTTCTCTTGCTGGGGCTTTTCTTTGAGCTGTAGAATATTTAGCAGCCTCTCTGGCCTCCATCCACTAGTTTCCAGTAGAAACCCCTCAGTTGTGATGACCAGTAATATCTCCACACATGGCCAAATATTCCTTGGAGAAAAAAATCACCTCCATTGACAACCACTTATGTAAATACATGTAAGAAATCATGAGAACCCAGAGGATAGAACAGTAAACTTTATTTGAATATATCAGGAAAGGCTTCAGACTGGAAGTGATATTTGGTGCTCTTAAGGACTCTCTAGATAATCAGGACATTTGGGGAAAGAACTGAAAGTGGGCCTTTAGTAAAGGAAACTTCGTAATGCTATTTATTAAGTTAATTAAGTCATTAGGGGGACAGTTTATAATTGAGTTAGTATGTAAATTGAGGACCTTTGAGTTTGTTTAGATGTGTAGGATGTCAACATTAACAAAAATATCCTTGCTACTTATTTGTATCCAGAATTTAAAAACTCTACACCTTGCTTAAATTGCCCCTTTTAGTGACCCTGAAATGCCAAACTACTGCAAAAAAGGGCACAAGTCAATTAATATGAAAATGTTGTAAGAGCAGAATTTTTCTCACAGTTGGATTTGTGACTGCAGACATGGCGAAAAATCATGAGAATGTCCCTGTTTGTTGTTGAAACTATATATTCCAAAGCATAGACAATCTTCACTGAAAGTTATATTTGAAGTCATATTTTTAGAAAATATTTGAGCTCTTTTCCTTTATCCCTTCCCATTTTTGTTCTTAGTTTACTCTTTAATGTGTCAGTGTATTTTTATGTCTCATGTATTGCATGCCAAAATTGATGTTAAACTCAAGATTATGCTTATATAGAGTCGAAATTAAGATACTTAGGACAACCACATGGTTGACTGCACAGATATTTTTCATTCAGAATCTTGGCCTCAAGTAAATATAACACAAAACATGACCTTTAGACAGATTATGCCTTTTCAGACTTCTTATACGAAATACCAGAGCCTATACAATGAACTGCTCTTCTCACCATTCAGAGCATTTTTATTCTTGTGCTCAATTCTCATTTAGTTTTCAATATCTATTGTTTTCATGGTGTGATAGCCTCCTACCTAAGTGAAAATAACATGGATAAATGTACTTTCTCATCTGGAATGCAAGTAGTTCCTTATGAGTCTCAGTGCACCGCTCAGCATCTTTATTCCTCAAGGGCCGTTCTCTGGATGACTTTCACCTTGATAACCAGTTGACATAGTCAGATGATAGTGATAATCACACACTGAACAAACTGTGGGAAAAGTCACTTAGTTCAGGCTGATGATGCAAAGGCATTCTTCATATCATATGGTTTTCTCCTTTCCCATCAGAAAGATGAGAGAGAAGGATCATTTTGGAGTAGTCTGCCAACAAACGTTGTACACTAACATATGGGATTACTATATATGCTAGCATGCATTTAATCACAAGAATACAATTTGGTAGTATTTTCTACATGTAGGTTTCCAATACTAATTTCTCACGAAGGTTCTCCAATAGTAGTTTCAACTTAGGGTTAACAGTGTTGTGTAAAATTACTAATAATGTGACTTTTTCCACTTATGCCTTTGAGATACCACCATTTAGCACCATAGGACGTCACTTCTGGGAGGAAGGAACAGACATACTTTTCCCTATATTTCTCCCTAAGGACAACTAAAAACCACAGCCATTATATACAAAACAAACTGAAAATTGGAGAGAAGAAGAAAGAGTGTCTGGGAACCTCAGGACCCAAGGATTAACACAGGGGTTTAGTCCCTGGGTTTTCTTTGAGCTTCATATATCCCACACTTGGAGATGAAGAAGTTGGCAATCCAGGCTCACCAACAGATCCAGACAAAAACTCCAACAAAAGCCTCCTCTCTCTAGCCAAAGAACCAGGAAAGGGACAGACTAGCAAGAAAACTTTTGGAAAATAACTGCTCTACTCCAGCCAGACACTATAGAAAAAATTTCAGACCTTTTCTCATTCATGCCAATAAAGCCTGAGAGGGTAGCCTAGACCACCACTCTCATCAGACTATAATGAGGTACCCAACCCCCCTGCCAGGGTGGTGTTGGAGAAGGTCGAGTAAGGAGCTGGGACTTTCATCCCCACCAGGTGGTAATGATGCGCCTGTCCCCTACACAGTGTAAGTGGAGATGGTTGAGGATCCAAGGCTTCCAATCCCATCTTTTTGTTTTGAGACATTGCCCCTGCCCCCACCTCTGCTGAGGTGATGTCAGTGGAGAATTTTCACCCCTGCCCATGGGCAGTGAGACACCATTCCTTGGTGTCAGTGGAGGACAAGTGGGGAGCAGTAAAGAAGGAAGTTCTACCCCTCACATCCAGGGTGGTAGCAGTGGAGACCTAGGGGGAAGATGGAACTCCCACCCCACCCAGGAGTAACAAAGAGCCTCTGTCCTCCTACGTTGTCCCAAAGACCCCAGTGTCAACAGAAGCCAAATGGGGAGCATGGATTTCTACTTACACTTGGCCGTCATGAGTGGGCACTCCCCTCCCCCTGCTGAAGCAGTGTCAGAGAAGACCAGATAACGTAGAAGGTTTAAATAAGATCCAGAGTCTCATAACTTAATATGCAAATGATTCAGGTTTTAACTGAAAATTACTTGTCATACCAAAATCCAGAAAAACTGGCACTGACTAACTGCCCCAGGAACTCAAGCGTGGGTTTGGAAGCACTTAACTGTTTTTCCAAATAGTTGCTTTTGTTTTGTTGTTTTAAGAAGATGCAATCATCAACCACACTGAGCCAGACCTAGCCTCACCACAAGAGCTACGCCTATGACCTCTACCTTATTTTTAATGCTAAGACTTCTCCAAGAGGAGCTTAGGCCTTATTACCATAACCTTCAGTGTACATGGAACCATGTTTTCCAACTGAGCCTGCACAAGCAAATACCCACCTCTCCCTTTTCAATATTCATTCCCCATCTGAAGTAAAAGGTCCCTACTTCCCTTTGCTTGGGGACACCATGACTTTGGAAATGACTCCACATGGGCTCCTATTTGCTGCAAATATACTTTACTTTGTGAGACAACTACTTCCAGTGGAGAGTCTTATTTAACTCACTAGGAGGCAAACCCACTTTGGTTTGGGTAACAAAATGACAATTTCAATAAAAAAATATAACCAATAAACATCAACACCAAGATGGCAGAGATGTTAGAATAATTTGACAAACATTTTAATGCAACCATCATAAAAGTGCTTCAATGAACAACTATGAACATACTTGAAATAAATGAAAAAGTAGAAAGCTTCAGAACAAAATACAAAATATCAGTTAAAAAAACCCCAGAAGATATAAAGAAAAACCAAATGGAAATTTTGGAACTGAATAATATAAGAAGAGTAAAATAAGATAAAAAAGAAGACAGAAGACAGAGGAAAGAACCAGTGAATTGAAAGATAAAGCAAGAGAAATTACTCAATCTGAAGAACAGAGAGAAAATAAACTTGGGGAAAAAAATGAACAGAGCCTAAGGGATCCTAGAGACTATAACAAAATATCTAACATTTGTGTCCTAAAAGTCCTAGAAGGAGAAAGAGGGTAGGGTTGAAAAGAACTTGAACAAATAATACCTGAAATATTTTAAATATAGTAAAAGATACAAAGAATAAACTGAATAGAATTATGCTCCCCAATTTCAAGGTGTATTATATAGTTATAATACTCAAGACTGTGTTGTATTGGTGGAACCATTGATAGATCACTGGAACAGAATAGAAATCCCAGAAATAGACCCAAATAAGCCCAACTGATTTCTGACAATGGTGCCAAAGCAGTTGCATAGAAGAAGGGCAGACTTGTCAACAAATAGTGCTGTAACAATTGCACATTGATAGGCAAAAAAATGAACCTCTATCCAAATCTCACATTACATACAAAAATTAATACAAAATGAAACAAAGACTCAAGTGTAAAAGATAAAACTATAAAACTTTTAGGAAAAAATGGGAGAAAATCTTTGGGATCTAGGGCTAGGGAAAGAATTCTTAGATTTGACACCCAAAGCGCTAACCATAAAAGGAAAATTTGATAAATTGTACCTAACTCATCAAAATTGCTCTATGAAAGCCCATGTGAAGAGAATTTAAAGCCAAACCAAAGATGGGGAGTAAATATTTGCAAGCCACATATCTGACAAAGGACTCACATCCAGACTCTAGAAAGATCTCTCAACATAGCACAGGAAAAAAGCACAAAGAAACAGCAAAATCCGTGATGAAATTGATGAGGAGATACTGATGGTAAATAAGCACACGAAAAGATATTCAACATTGTTTGCCATTAGAGAACTGAAAATTAAATCCACACTGAGATACCACTACACACCTATCAGGACAGCTTAGGTTAAAAAAAAAAAAAATGATGACACAATCAAATGTTGGCAAGAATGTGGTAACTGAATCATTCCTTTGTTGCTGATCTATGGAATGTGAAGAAGTACAAGCGCTCTGGGAAACAATTCTTCTTAAAAAACAAAACATGTCACTACATACAACCAAGCTGTTAGAGTCCAGAGCACTGATTCCAGAGGAATGAAAACTCATGTTCATATCAAAACCCTATACATCCGTGTTCATTGCACTCTCAGACATAACAATCCAAAAGTGGAAACAACCCTGATGTCCTTCGATGAGTGAGTGGTTATCCACACTGCAGTACATCAACACCATGGAATACTCCTCAGCAATAAAAAGGAATGAACTATTGATGCACACAATGTCTTGGATGCATCTCCAGAGAGTTATGCTGAATGGAAAAAGCCAATCGCCAAAAGGTGTGGCTACAGAAGGGCAACCTAAGGAATCCTTGTGGTGATGGCAATGCTCTGTATTTCCATTGCATAATGTCAATACCCTGTACTATACCTTTGGGCGAAACTAGTAAAGGGTCCACAGCATCTCTTTGTTATTTCTTACAATGGCATATGAAGCTACAATTATCTCAAAATTAAAAAGTATAAAAAAATCAAACCATAATTAGTCATTGCAGTCGTCGTATTTTCTAGCTGCCCAGCTCAGTTTAAACACTTTTACTAATTCAAGGGAATTTCCCATCTTATGAACCTTGCCTCCAACAGAGGATAGAAAACTTACTTTTTCAAACTTTTTGGTGAAATCAGAGGCATTAGATATACCTGCACGAGGCTGTAAATAGGAACTGGATAGCTTAAATAAAAGGCTTACGCACACCCCGTTTTGCTGATGGGAATGAGGGTGAGGACAGGGATGGGGGCACTGGGCTTTAAGGGCAACATTGATCATAAAGTCAAGTTTTTGACACAAATTTGGGATTGGCACATTTGAAAGTGGCAGCAAGCTCATTTCATTTGAGAGAAACTCAAGGTACCAGAAGTTTGGTAACAGCCAATGAGCTGTTTGCTCCTTTGGCCATGCTGAGGCATCACAGGACTGGAGGCTAAGATCAGGCCTGCATTTCCACCCCTTCTAGCGATTTTGTGAGCTGCTTAATCACGGTGTGCTGGGGCTGGCTCAGGACTCCTCAAGAGAGCAAGAGAGCCAGTTGTATGTATCTCTTCCCAACTTTGCATTCACAGCTACACTATATTAGGCCAATTTAAAGGAAAAAGATTAAAAATTTCAAATTTATATTTTAACTATTTCCAAAACGAATTAGAGTAAAATCTCAGTAGTCACACTATCTATACATATGCCTAAAATCGCTACTACACATAAAAGGAGTCCAAAAATATTTCTATTGTTTCCTTCAAGAAAGAAAGGAAAAAGAAGGAATTCTTCTTTTCAAGAAGGGAAAAGAAGAATATTAAGTAAAAGCCATACTAGATGAGACAGAGCAAAATGGCTCCTCATATGTTTGGCAAATCCACTGGGGTTTAACAAAACCCATTTCCTCCTGAATCATCGACATGTTTCCAAAGCTTATTTGAAGCCTGTCCTTAAAAGGTCACCATGTATAAAATTTAATATTGTGGCTTCTTAAGTTCTTATGAAACATCTGACATATTATGATACATTATTTTCTTAGGAATCAAGACCAGACTTTCTCATATATGCTGACAAAGTAGAAATCTCAGAAAGTCTTTTATTATTGGAAAGTTTTAACGTAACCACAGATAAAATTATTATTTTACGTTTATGTCTGTAGAGTTCTCTTATTAATCAATAATATTAGTTATATATATTATAGAAGAAAATATTTAGTTTCTTAAGTAAGTTTTCTTTTTTTACAAAATGAAACCTCATTCTAGTAACAATGAGATGGGGAGGAAAGAAAAAGAGTTAAGTTGGGTGGATTTTTTTAAACAAAAGTTCGTCATGAAATTCATTCTCTGTTTTTGTCATCACTGATATGTTTTTGTCCTTCCTTATGAAAACAAATTTGTTCAAGTATATTATGTACACTGACCAAGTTTCTGGGAAGTTGAGAACTTGACATCTTGCCACCTACTTTGCCCAAATTGATTTGGATGTTCCTTTATGCTCTATAAAAATCAGTGCGAGTCTTTGTAAAATCTACTTATCACTCTCACTTATTATGTTTTTTCTTGGGCCCTTTAAAAATGGTATGAGAAAACTCCACTGAGCTAACAAAATGTCTAAAATTCAGCCTCACAATTTTGTCTAGCAAATAATGTCACCGTTTCTTTGTAGACTTTACACCTCATCTTGAAAATTGATTTGGGGGCATTTATTAGCACACATTTTCTCTCTTTTTTACCTTCACATACTTTACCAAGCTTAGACCCCTTTCAGGTCCTATTTTCTTAAACATGTGGATTATATAGGAATATGTACAAAATGTGTGTGCAAAAGATTCCCACAGCGTTATTCCTTCACCTCCTTTACTGAGAGCTTACACGCGCTTGCACATCCGTGTTCCATAGCAGAGAAATCCATTTTTTAAAATTGACACAGTAGTGAGGAAAGGTTTATAACTCACAAAATATCTCAAAAGTGGTATTTTTATCTTAGACCTGTTGAATTTTTATTTAAAAGAAGGCAGATTTATGAACTGCTGCCTTAGCACAGGTGAAGAGCAGATTAATCTAGTATTTCTTACTTTGCTCCAATGCCTGAGGCCACACAGTATCCTGGAAAGAGAACACAAAAGTACGAGGGAACCTATATTTTGGTTGCGCTTCTCCTACTTGCATGAGGTTGTTAGCCATTAAGCAAACATTTGTGTTTCCATTTCCTTATCTTGTAAACTTGATGGTACAAGTCTGCTAATCTCCTACAGATTTAAAATGTCAGTGCTTATTATATAGTTGACACTGTTCTGAACACTTTACATGCGTGGCAGAATAAACTGTAAAGACAATGTGTTTTTCACTTCTGACATTTCCAGCTCCCTCTATTCTTCCCCGACCTTCTTTTCAACTTTGGGGAGTCGTGGGGTACGCTGATGTGCCTTCAGGGTAGGGTTCTTACAGCAGTAATACAAGGAATCTGATCAGCTTTTGTTGTTATTGTAAAATAGACTTTTGAATCTCAAGACAGAGTATGTGTCATTGAGAAAAGGCTATTTTTGAGTTCTAATCTTTATTCATTGAATAGCAAGAGCCAAGGTTCCCTATGTAAACAATAAACAAAGAATATGCAGTAAGAACTTATTTTTTTCCTCCAACCATCTAGGTCATATTTAAGATTCCATGGGCTGGGAAGATGAAGAAAAATTGGAGAGGTAAGAGAGCACAATGAGGGTCTCTATATAGGGACCATGTATGACTCTGACCCCATCTCCAGGTTAGTCTTTGTGGCTTAGCCTTGAGTTGGGAAAATCTGGAACAGAGATATGCTTTCAGCTTCTTCAAGAAAGTGAGCAAACACGGCATGGAATTTTCCTGACATGTGCCAGTCTGTTGCACTAGCAGAAGTTTACAAATGGCAGCATGACCTGTTGAAATAAAAAAGACCTGATAAAATTCATTATTTCCGGAGTTCTGAAAATCATCTCTGTTTTCTCAAAATCCCCAAAAAGGCTAAGGTTGGCTGAAAATAAGTTCCCACAAAGTCAAGACAAGAAAGATGTCCATCACATTGGCTAGCAACTAGAGAATACCAGGAAGGCAGGCATCTCAGCACATGCCACTGTGCTTGGCTGACCACATCCAAGGACTGGAAAGCACAGTAATTCACAACGGTTTCAGTGTGAACAGACGTCAATGTCTAGGAACAGGTGCTTTCTCTCAATGCCAAGATGTTATGTAAACTTCTCATAGCTAAGATGCCGCTGAGTTGAACTTGAAGTCCAGGATGACTGAGTTCTTCCATAGTTGGCCAATATTTATTTATTTTTGTCATCAGACACATATTGCCTCAAAATCGAGATAAAATTATATTACAGGGGGAAAAAAGACATATTTGCATTACTGAATAAATGGGATGAAATTTATGCCAATTACACATGCGTTACCTTAATGATCACAACAGTTATATGAAGAAAACATTATTATTATTCCCATTTTTTTTGAATGGGGAATCTGGGGCTTTGGTTAAGAAACTTGCCCAAGACCACATAGACCATATATAGCAAAACTGGGAATCAAGACTAAGCATGCCTGCTTATGGAGACAATGCTTATTCATAAGAAAAAATGAATATGGGATAATTTGGTAATTATGTATGACAATAAAATGTAAGTTATTTACACATACTTATTACAAAGTTATTTGTGTAATCTGTGAATCAAAGGACTCAAACGATAAAGTGAAGAGTAAAAAGGCCACCTACAGTTTATTTGTCTGCTCTGGCTGCCATGACTCATACCACAGACTGGGGACTGAAACAACAGACACTTATTTTTCTCATAGCTGTGGAGGCTAGAAATCCCAGATCAAAGCGTCAGTATGTTTGGTTTCTTGTGAGACCTCTCTCCTTGGCTTGCAGATGGCCACCTTCTCTGTGCGTCCTCATGTGGTCTTTCCTCTGTGTGTATGCATCTGTGTGTCCTAATCTCTTCTTCTAAAAGGAAACCAATCATACTGGATTAGAGTCCCCCTGTATGATCTCATTTTACCTTAATCACCTCTTAGAAGGTGCTATCTCCAAATACAGTCACATTCTGAGGAACTAGAGGTTAGAATTTCAACATTTGAATTTTGAGAGGGCACAATTCAGTCCATAACATATGTAATGGGATGCATATCTGATAAGCAGTTAATATCCAGAATATATAGTAAAATTCCTACGACTCAACAACAAAAAACCAAATAACTGATTTAAAAATGGGCAAAGGACTTAAGGACACATTTCTCCAAAAATAGTATACAAGTGGCCAACAGCATATGAGAAGATGCCCAACATCACTTATCCTAAGGAAATGCAAATTAAAACCACAATGAATTATTACTTCATACCCATTAGGATGGCTACTATCATAAAAATAAGGAAATAACAAGTGTCAATGAGGATGTGGAGAAATTGGAACCCTTATGCAGCGTGAGTGGGAATGTAAAATGGTGCAGCCACTATGGAAAACAGTATGGCAGTTGCTCAAAACATTAAAAATAGAATAGTACTATCCAGAAATTCCACTTCTGGGTGTATATCCAAAATAATTGAAAGCAAGGTCGCAAAAGAGGTATTTGTACACCAATGTTTATAGCAGCATTATCCACAATAGCCAAGATGTGGAAGCAACCAAAGTGTCCGTCAACAGATCAATGGATATACAAAATGTGAAACTTACATACAACGGAATATTAGTCACACTTAAAAAGGAAGGAAATTCTGACACATGCTACAACCTGGATGAACCTTGAAGACATTATGCTAAATGAAATAAACCAGTCACAAAAGACAAATTCTATATGATTCCACTTATACAAGGTATCTACAGTAATCAAATTTGTAGAAATAGAAAGTAGAATGATAGTTGCCAGCGGCTGGGGGGTTAGGGAAATGAGGAGTTGTTGCTTATAGGTATGGGCACAAATGGGCATAAAGCTTCAGTTTTACAAGATGAAAAGATTTGGAGATTGGTTGTACAATAATGTGAATATACTTGACGCTACTGAACTATATACAGTTAAAAATGATTAAAATGGTAAATTTTATGTTGGGTGTATTTTATTGCAAATAAAAAAGATTTAGAAAGTTTGCAAAGCATTTGATTCAGGGGCAGCACATTTTCTGAAACAAAGTGCATATCCAATGAATTTTTGCTGAATAAACGAGAAAAGAATATTTTCATCTGGTGCCACTGGTTCTCTTAAGTGAAGCAAACTGTTGCATTCTAAAATTCTGATAAAAAATAAGCTACTTATGCACTTATTTTTTAATAGCTTATAACACTTTAAAAGATTGCAGAAAAACCTAGCCTCATTGAATATAAACTGAAACATTCTGTAACTACATCATTATCAGAAGTGACCTAAAATTCCTTTAGTTTAATGATTTTTAAAAATGTAAGGTTTGGATAGATCATTGTAATGTTTTACAAGTTGAAGATGATTGCTTGTGAAGGCTCTGATCACTTTAAAAAATCTGTTTAAAAAGTGACATATTGTAAACCAGGAATAGAGGGGACTTCCTGAACTTGATAAAGAAAAAGCCTACTGCTAACATCATACTTAATGATGAGAAACTCGAAGCTTTCCCACTAAGATCAGGGAGAAGGCAAAGATGTCTCCTCTCACTACTCCTTTTCAACATTGTGCTGGAAGTCTTGGCTAATGCAATAAAAAAAGAGAGGAAATAAAAGGTATGTAGATTATAAAGGAAGAGATAAAGTTTGCAGTGACATGACTGTCTATGTAGGAAATCTGAAAGAATCAGCAAAAAGATGTCTGGCACTATTAAGTGATAACAGCAAGGTCACAGGATGCAAGGTTAATACATAAAAGTCAGTCGCTTTCCTATATACCTGCAACATACAAGTGGAATTTGAGATTAAAAACAAAATACCGTTCATATTAGCAACAAAGAAAATGAAATACTTAGGTATAAAGCTAACAAAATATGTACAAGATCTATACAGAGGAAACTACAAAATTCTAACGAATGAAATCAAAGAAAAACCAAATAAATGGAGAGCCATTCCATGGTCAAAGAGAGAAAGATCAATACTGTCAAGATGTCAGTTCTTCCAAATTGATCTATAGATTCAATGAAATACCAATCAAAATCTCAGTGAGTTATTTTGTGGATATCAACAAAGTGATACTAAAGTTTATATGGAGAGGTAAAATACCCAGAACAGCCAATACAACATTGAAGAAGAACAAAGTTGGAGCGCCGACACTACCCAACTTCAAGACTTCCTCTAAAAGCTACAGTAATCAAGACAGTGTGGTATTGGGGAAAAACATAGATATACAGATCAGTGAAACAGAATGGAGAGCCCAGAAACAGACCCACATAAATATAGACAACTGATCTTTGACAGAGCAGCAGAAGTAATACCATGGAGCAAAGAGAATCTTTCCAAAAATGGTGCTGAAACGTGGACATCCACATGCAAAAAAATGAATCTAGACACAGACATTACACCTTACAAAAATTAAATCAAAATGGACCACAAACCTAAATGTAAAATGCAAAACTCTACAACTCCTAGAAGATAACATGGGAGAAAACCTAGATGACCTTGGGTATGGCGATGCCTTTTCAGACGCAACAATAAAGGCACAATCCATGAAAGAAATAATTGATAAGCTGGGCTTCATTAATATGAAAACTTTCTTGTCTGTGAAAGACAATGTCAAGAGAATGAGAAGACAGTCCACAGACTGGGAGAAAATATTTGCAAAAGACTCATCTGATAAAGGACTGTTATCCAAAATATACAAAGAACTCTCAAAACTCAACAATAAGAAAACAAATAACTCAGTTTAAAAATGGCCAAAAACTTTAGCAGACACCCCTCCAAACAAGACACAGAGATGGCAAATAAGCCTACAGAAAGATGCTGCGCATCATCTGTCATCAGGGAAATGCACATTGAAACGGCAATGTATACCCTTGCACACCTATAAGAATGGCCAAAAGCCAGAACACTGACAACGCTAAATACTGGCCAGGATGTGGAACAACAGGGGTTCCCATTCATTGCTGGTGGGAATGCAAAATGGTATAGCTACTTTGGAAGACAGTGCAGTGGTTTCTTAGACTAAACGTACTCTTACCATATGACCCAGTAATCACGCTCCTTGGTATTTACCCAAAGGAGTTGAAAACATGTCCACACGACAACCTGTACACTGATGTTTATAGCAGACTTATTCATAGTTGCCAAAACTTGGGAGCAGCCAAGATGTCTTTCAGTAGGTGAAAGGATAAATAAGCTGTGGTACATCCAGACAATGGATAGTAACTGGGAAAATTATTAAAACATTGAAGCCAGTTTCAATATTTAAGTTGTATCAATTACTATACCATAACACTGGGAATGATTTCATTACCTTTGCTATGTATGTGGCTATTTTTCTTAAATTACTAGTGTTTTATATTATCTAGCAAGGTCAAAGTGGAAACCTAAAGAAAACAAATGTGTTAATTAATATCTACAGACTTGTTATAATAATTGTTATGATATTTTGAATGAATCTACATTCTTCATCCCTCTGCCCCAGTACAGTGGTTTCCATGTGATTGAAATAGAAGCTTCCTAGGGGCAGACAGTGAGGGAGGAGTTTGTTTGAGGGAACTGGTAAAGTAAAACAGGAGTAAAAGAAAGAGGAAGAAAATTTATGTTCTTTATTCATGGTGAACATAACTGCCACCTGCAAACATTCATCTCCAGTTTAAATGATGGCACATCCTGGGCCCATTGTTGGTCCCATTTAGTCTGTTACCTCTAGATTTCCTTGGAGGGAAAAGTTATTTTTCGTGCCCAATTGAGCTAGAGATCATACAGTTCTATCATGCAAAAAGGCCTTAAAGTAATTTAATCAAGCATGTGCATAATTGTTGCTCTACGCAAAGCTAGTGGCAAGAACACACCAGATGCTTCTGGCTAGTTCCTGCTTTGTAAGTACACATTTAAAAATCAAAGTCAGTTTGTTAAACTGTGAATTAGAGACCATGAATCCACAGATACAACTTCACGTCCAAAAGGCACTCCCATGCCCTTCTTTAACATGGATTCATTCATTACTTAAGTTTGAAACACACTTGTTGGTGCTCTTTCAGAGGTTTTCCATGCGGTCAAAATCATGGCTTTGGTGTCTTGCCCCCACTTTCTTTTGTGATATGGATCATTTTAAAGATATCATCAGAATTTGTTTTAAAGAATCTGATCTCTCTCTAGAACCACCTTCTTTTTCAGTCTTTTCTGATTCAATTTATTTTAACAAATGTGGTTTGAGTATTTATCTTATTTATATGATAATGTAAATACATTATTAAATACATTGTTTATGTGACATATTTTCTTATCTGTTTTTATTTTCCTTTTCCTTCAAGATTGGCGCCTGAGCTAATATCTGTGGCCAATCTTCTCCTTTTTTGAAATTTAAAAGCTTTTTTAATTTTTCATCTCCCTGAAGCCCCCCAGTACATAGTTGTATATTCTAGTTGTAGGTCCTTCTGGCTGTACCATGTGGGACGCCACCTCAGCATGGCCTGATGAATGGGGCCATGTCCAAGCCCAGGATCCGAACCAGTAAAACCCTGGGCTGTCAGAGCGGAATGCATGAACTGAACCACCAAGCCACAGGGCCAGACCCTGTTTTTCTTATATGAAACAAAATTTTACATAAAATTTAACTGAAAAGTCACTAAACCTTGGTGAATTTGTTTTTATTCCGATTATTGTAAGTAGACAAAATTTGCAAACTACAATGTGTTATTGATTGTGCATTACTCTATGTCACACTGTGTTGGGGGCTGCAAAGTTCAGAAAGGCTTGTGATACACAACTTCAGAGGAAAAAAACCAAGGAATGAGGCATGAAGAGAAATACGTTAGCAGGTCTATAGCATAATCACTAATGAAAGTATAGCTTATGTGATATCATGTACAGTATGACACCATTTTAAAGTATATACCATAACCAAAATTTAAAAATCTGCCAAAAATATTACATCAAAATGTTAAATGCATCTATTGATGACAAAATTAGAGTGAATTTAAAATTTATTCCCACTTTCATTTATTTTCTGAGTGTTTTATAATGAAGTTATATCCTTTTAATAGTCTGGTTTGGTATGAAAATAGTTTTTGAGAAAATGCAGCATTACTGGTAACGATAAGATATCAGTAAGGTGGGAAGGAATGAGACAGGCTATCCCAAAAGTAGAATGGCACCAGGAAAGCATAGTTTTGGGAAAAGCGAAGGGTTCTTGTGGACGGTGGAGGGTCTGGTCCAGACTTATGACGATCTAGATAGTAGTGGGAGCATCCTACTGGGAATTTTCTGGAGTGCTTTGAAAGCTAAGGGGAGGATCTTGCTTATGCTCTGGAAGGCAACATTGTAAATGCTTAGGCAAGTAATATAATCACAGTAATGTTTTAGGAATATTACTATACTTGTGGTGCTTAATTTGAAATATAGTGAAAAATGGGGGGACAAGGCTGGATAAAATAATGCCCAGTCATCTGTTATTTATTTATAATAATAAAAGATATTTGATCATCTACATGAACTAATTTGAAAGTCAAGCTATCTTTGGAAAATAAAGAAAAAAATAATATAATAAATAACATCTAACCATACTGTATTTTTCCCTGCATAAAAGACCTACATGTTTCTCTGCAAACCCTATCAAAACAGCCTTATTTACAAAGGAGTTAGTTTCCATATACCAGGTCTTCCTTAAAGAGGGTCTTTGTCATATAAACTAGTTTTAAGAACTAGTTAAATTCTATATTAACTTTTTAATTGACAAAGTATTTTTGTGACTCGTACTTTGGACTACTAGTGATTTGGCAATTGAAATAGAGCTCTGAGCCCAACAGGAGTGTTACGTAGCTTGAGTTCTTTTACTGGGAATACATTGGCCAAATGAAAGGAATGAGCAAAGAATCAAAGAGAATGTGGACAAAAAATCCAAACAGGAAAACAATTTTCATTTACTTCTTGATAGCTCATTTTAAACGTTATCTCAATAAGTGTGACTCTTCAATCTATAAACGGCCATTTATTTATTAAAATCATAATTCTAATTTTTGAATTCATCTGCATTTCCAAAAGTTAGAAAATTTTCAAGAATTTAAAAAACTTTAATTGCGGAGTAAAATTTTAGAGTTCTCCTTAGTAATATATTTCCAAAACCCCTCCAAGGTTTTTTTTCTTTCCAGACTCCAATGATAGAAACCAGCTTTGTGCTTCCAAATTTCTGGAACAGTTGAGATGAGTCGATATAAATGCCAGCTTTCCTGTCTGGTCTACTGTGATTCGTTTGCTGATAGTTTTTGATACGTGGTGTTTTGAATCCATTTACAGGAGAAATGCAGCTTTTTTCAGTTTTGTTCTTTTGGAGAAAATGCACTCAAGCAAGGCATGTTTTTCTAAGATTTTTTTTAAGTATCAGTGAAAAAAAAAAAAGCCAGAAACATCTGTTTTCCTTCAAGTCTCTGTGACTTTCCATGTCCATTCCTCAGTTATTACCAACAACCAATTGTAAAACGGGTGATTTTTTTTTTTAGGATTCTCTGTACAGAAGAACAGGAGTAAATAAACTTGGGAATATGCTACTTCTCAATCCGTAAGATATACCCTTTGGATTGGCAAGCAGTTCTCAGCTCTTAACAAACCAACCTGTGACCTGGGTTAACCTGCTATTTGAATTTGGTTCGTACTTATTTCATTAAGCTGTCTCCATGCATTTGAGGGTAGAAACATTTGGAAGATGTGGGTATGACACTGAAGGTACCATTATGGCCCATGATTTGTCAAGACTAGGGGCTTGCTCTGCAATAGGAGATGATTATTCTGGAATTTTCCTGATCCTGCCATTAATTTATCTAACAATCCTGGAGGAGCTGCTTAAATTATTCTCAAATTTCATCAATAAAATGGAGTAACTCTATTTATCTGTATCACTGGGATTTTCTGAACTATGAGAAATATGAGTATGAGTAACTTACTTTCTAACCTAATAGAGAAAGAGAAATGATTAATGCCAGAATCTACTCTCCTAAAAATAATATTGTTATAAAATTAAAAGAACATTTCCAGGGCTTATTGTTATTACAATTGAAATGAAATTTACCAGTTATTGTTTTTTCTCTTTATACATACCAAATTCTTCCACCACTAAATATGCATTGATATTAATTGGTGTAGCCCAACTGCATAAATACTGTTATATCCAGAATTAATTTTAAATATTCATCTACTGGTGGTTCACTGCTCTGCTTTCATTTGAATATTACATAAAGCAAAAGGTTGACACACATAGATGCTAATAAAAGGACACTGATAAGAGATGCTGAGTCCGTGAAAGGATAGAGATTGAAGTAAATATGTGTTTACAGCCCACTTGCAAGTTTATAGAAGGGCAGATAGAGCTTGGGGAGTTCTTTTGAGTGCCCGCTATGTAGAAAGCATAGAACTAGATATTTTTTATATTTATTAGCTTATTTAATCCTCACAAAAACCCTAAGACTATGTATTATTTCCTCCTTTTTCCCCCCCAAATGTAGAACTTGAGGTTTTGTGTGATGAACTGAAATGTCTGTCATCACAGAGTTGATGGAGGCAGAACTGAAACTCAAAGCTGGCTTTCTGACTCTGAAACTCAGACCCCATTGATAGCTCACAATTCCTAAGAGTCTAAATTGGCCATCTAAATAGAGAGGGATGAAGGTAAATTATCGATTTTGTTTGTTGTTTAAACACCGTGGTTCCACTGATGCTTACTGGGTGTGGCATGCAGGATTCTAAGATGGTCCTATGACCTTCTACCACTGGTGTTCCTCCCTTGATTATGTTACATTATATGGCAAAAGAGATTTTGCAGACGTTAGGATTACTAATCAATTGACCTTAAAAGTATGGAGATTATCAGGGGAGGCCTAACCTAATCACAGGAGCCTTTTAAAAACTTCTCCAGCTGGTTGCTGAAGAGTTAGTTACGGAGATTCTAAGCATGAGAGAGATTCCATGGGAGGAAAGTTAATGCTGCTGAGATGGAGACTGCACAGGGCAAGGACCCCAGAGTGGCCTCTGGGAGCAACTGACTTCTGCCAACAACTTGAATGAGCTTGGCAGCAGATTCTTCCCCAGAACCTCTGGATGGAGTCCAGCCCAGCCAACATCATGAACCCAGCCTTGCGAGATTTCTAGCAGAGGAGTCAGCCCTTCTGGACTTCTGACCTACAGGAATGTAAGTTAATAAATGGGTGTTGTGTTAAACTCTCAGGTACTGGTAATCTATTATGCAGCAATGGAGGACTAATCCGTTGAGTGAATGGTCAAATTCACATTATTTGCACTTAGTGACACAGGCCAGTATTGCTCTTGGCATGATTCTTAATCATGAAGTTGCTTGCCTACTTGCCTAAATGCCTCAATTTGTTATTGTTCTTTAGTCTAAGGAGATTCACTCACCTGGAAGTCTTGTTCTCCTTTATTTGAGCAGGTTGACTCATGCCAAATCAAAATAATGAATCGACTCTGTCACCTTTTAGTTTTTCTTTTTTTTAAAACATTGTTTAAAAAGAAGATATAGTTTGGTCCCAAACCTATAGTTTGGTCCCAAACCTCTAGTATTTCTTATATGCATAAATAGTGAGCCATGTTTTCAATAAGAGATATAAAGGACCACCTGGTGGTACAGGGCTGCCTAGGAAATGCCTATTTCTGTGCATGTGAAGGAAACAAGTTATCGCAGAAAAAGCATCCCATGTACTGTTAAGAATTAAAAATGCTTTGAATCCACTGGAATATCTGGCAACTTTGCTATAAAGCCTTGTTTTCATTAAAATGGTTTGGGCTGAAACCTTTCTTTGATAATTTAAAATTCCTTTCCACTCTCCCTCTTCCCCGCCTCCAACCCCCATGCTTGAAACATCATTGGTATGTTGGCAAATCAGGCAGACTTAAAAACAAACTACTTGTTTACATTTTGTCAAGCATGTGTCTGACAATCGTACAAAAACACATCGATAGGCACGCTTTCTCCATGCTGCTAGTGTGCACGTATTTGATTTTGCCCTCATTACTCACGGGCTGTGTATAACGCATGTAGTGCTAACTACTCTCGTTATCCCTTTCCAGGAGCTTCGTATCCCAGGAAAAGCCTAATTGCTGAAACTCACGAGGCATGTAAACAAAAGCATTTGTTGTGTTGGTGTCTGTTCACCTCGCCAACATTTCCTTAGTCACATCTTCCTTCATTTAGTACTCTTTGATCTAGCCTTGTTTTGGTTACGAGTGCTATATAACAAACTCTCCATATTTATTACTATGAAGCTGCAATAATTTTATTATGGTCACTGAGTCTACGGGTCAGGAATTCAGATAGGGCACAGCAGGGGTGGCTCGTGTCTGCCGCATCACGTCTGGGGCCTCAGCTGAGGGAATTTTAAATATCTGAGGGCTGGAATCATCTGGAGGCTTCTTCACTCACGTGTCTGCTATCTGGGTTGGTCTGACTCAAAGGGTGGACTCAGCCGGGACTGTTGACTGGAGCATCGCCCCATGGCCTCTCCCTGTGGGACATGATACACACAGCATAGTGGCTAGGATCTGTGAGAGAATAAACCAACAGGCAATGTCCAACGACAGAGTATCTCAAATGATCTGGAGACTAATAGCAGCGTGGTATTTCTAATCCAGTCTAAAAGTCACAGAGCAGCACCTGTAGTGTCCTCTGTTGATTGAAACAACTGCAAGCCGCCCCTAGATTGAAGGGGAGAGAAATAGACTGCACTTCCTGATGAGACAGTAGCAAGGCTCATTTCAGAAAAGCATTTTGGATGGATGTATTTGGTGGCCCTCTTTAGGAGACACAGTATGCCACAATCCGCCCTCTGGCCACAACAATTCATATCTCAGAGCACTCAAAATACAGTCACTCTCTCTCAAGACCCCCAAAACTCTCATTCTATTTTGGCTTCCATCTCAGGCTCAAGGTCCAGAATCTTGTCATAGAAATCAAGCGATAGATATGTAGATGAGACACCTTGAATTCAATTCCTCTAGTATGGTTTCTCTCAATCTGATCTGTGAACAAAAGAGACAGATTATCTGTCCTCAAAACGGCAAATATGCAATGGTCAAACAGATTTAAGATACTCCTATTCAAAAAGAGAATCACTGTTCCACAGCAATTCTGAAATCCAGCAGGGAATATGTTACCATTTCCTCAATTGAGGCTTACACCCACAACCCAAGAGATGTTCTCTGTGGCTTTTTGGGTCCATCCTGGAGTCTTTGTTCCACCCCTAAGTTATTCTGCCTTTTTCATAAACTGTAGCCTATGTATACAGCTGAGCAGATCTTTCTTTCTTTATTTTTGTTTTTATCTTGTATCCTATGGGTAGAAATTTAGGGATTCAAAGACTTCTTTGCATTTTGCACTGTCTCTGTCCCTCTTTTCTTTAAAACCTTTGTGGGTTTGTTATATGTAAATTTACGATCCTAACCCTTTAGACAAAAATCGGTATTCACAAATTTTATAGAGATAAGCCCACTTCTACTTTGGGACCCTTGTGTGACTTCTATGGAATAGCGTCCTTAAGATTTTTAGAAAGCCTAAGTTTTTTATGAACAGAGCCATGCCCTGATGACCATCAGAAAGCTTTTTGTCCATCTGAATGTGCCTACGTGTCATGAACATAAATCTTTCTGAGGTCTTCCTGAAGGGTTTCATAGTCATACCCAAGGTTTGCTCTTTACTCAGAGACAATATTTTTCTGCAAGCACTCTGGGTTTAATATTTGAACCAAAGATCCTTATTTAAAACAGGCTTTTCTGTCTGGAAATGCTTTTCTTAATCCCTTTATTGTCGTTCTTGAAAACGGAATATAGTTTGTTTTTTAGTTAATCTGTCTGCTCTCACATTTTGTCATAACCAGCTAGAAGAAGCCACGTGCACCTCAGCTCCTCCCCTAAAACCTCCTTACACAGCTTGTCGAGTTCATCGGTCTATTTCTTATTTTCCACATGACTGTGGGTGACTGTGTTACCACGCTTTCCACCACTACCTAAGAGTTTCTCCTCCTCCAACTTCCAATAACAATTTCCTCCCTCTTTCCAACCTTCACTGACCATCTCTTAGAGGGCTATTACTTTTTCTTTGGCTTTTTCTAACAAATTACCACAAGCTGGGGGATTTAAAACAACAGAAATTTATTCTCTCACGGTTCTGGAGGACCAGTCTAAAATTAGTTTTACTGGGAAAAATCAAGGTGTTGGCAGGGTCTTGTCCCCCTGACAACTCTGATGGAGAACCCATTCCTTGCCCCGTCCAGCTTCCGTGCTTGTGGCTCCAACACTCCAACCCCTGCGCTGTTTTCATGTTGCCCTCTCCGCTCTGTGGGTCAAACCTCCCCCTACCTGTATAAAACACTTCTGAGACATTAAAGGCCCACTTGGATAACCCAAGATAATCTCCCCATCACAAGATCTTAATTTAATCACATCTGAAAGGACTTTGAATAAGGTAATGTTTACAGGTTCCAGGAGTGAGGATATGGGTATCTTTGGGGGGCAGTTTTTCAGATTGCCACGAGGCCTTTCAGACTTCTCCCTGACACAGAGTCTAAAAACAAATTCCGACTGTTTTAGGCTTCGTTTTCGCAGTGCTTTATTTGCACTCAATTCTATTTCATTTACTATTACTGCATACACAAAGCACCTTGGACTTCATAAAAAGAAAATCCCATTCATTTTCTTTTCTTTACAGATTCTGCGGTTCAGGAATGCAGGCAGGATGCAGCAAGATGTCTTATCTCCGCTCCGTGGGATCCGGGGCCTCTGCTGGGGGCGCTTGAATGACGGCGATTTGGAGTCACGCGGAGGCTGCTTCTGCCATGTGTCTGGCACCTGGGCTGGGATGAACTGAACGCCACGCTCAGCAGAGAGAGTCGACCAGAGCATCCACGTGTGCCTTCCCCCTACTGCTTGGGATTCTCACGGCCCGGAAACAGAGCTCTGAAAGGCAGCCTCCTGAGAGAGCGTGTGGAGAGCTGCAGGCTCCACTGGGCTTTACGCGTGAACCGTCACAGCCCACCCAGGCTCAAGGGCGTGGGACTCTCCGTGGGGCAAGTGCAAAGCACGTGGGAGAGGATGTGAGATGAGGGATATTACGGAGGCCATCTTTGAAAAACCCTTTTTCTCAATTTTGGGTTAAGTGTTTATAACGTGTGCTGAGTTGAGGGTTTTTTTGCTTTTGTGTTCGTTTGTGTCCAGTCCTCACCTATGGCACATCTTCCCCCTTTGAGATGAAAGACGTGGGAACCCAGCAGACTCTGCGTTCACAATGAACAAGTGCTCACCCACATTTGTCTAATAAAGCTAGAAACCAATATAATGTGCAAACAGCTCCTGGGCCAGGACTTGCGTCTGCATTGAAGGAATCCAAAGAAAATGCATTGTAAATGCTTTCACGCTCAACAGCTAGGTAGTTAAGAGAGTGAACTGGGAAGCCTAGGGGCCCTGGGTTCAAATCCCAATGATGTCGCTTATTAGCTCTATGGTTTAGGGAAGTTTGTTTAACCTTTCTGTGCCTCTGGGTCCTCATTTCCTAAACGGACATAACATGACCTATCTCATGTGATGTTATGGGGATTAAATTAACATCTATATGCAAAACATATGGGACAATATAAGAAATAGGAAGTACTCAATAATTAGTTTATGTTAATAACTCAATTTTAAAGTTATCATTCCTACTAAATGGCTAAGAGCAGACATGCACACAGACTCCCTCCTCCCCAACACGTGCACGCAAGATATGCAAGCTTTGGGTCTCTGTCCAGCAGTTCCTTGTGAAATGAATAGCTAAGGAAAAGCCTCGTACTGTCATGAATGTGTGAAGGCTGAGCCTTCATAAAAGGATTACTTGACACAAAATTTGAAAAGGCACTGAGGAAAAAGAAATATTTAAAAATACCTGAATCACATCTTTCTTTTTTTCTGCCTTCATTGTTGGAAAGGCCTAAATAACTCCCCAAGGTGTGTTTATGAATTTTCCCTCCATAACTGGTTCCTCAGAATCAGTTTAAGACTTTAATTAGCAGAATTACACTAGGTTCGTGTTTTTGAACTGTGACATTTAAAGAGGGTCTGACTAGTGGACTGCATAATTATTTGCCAGCTTGTGCCTGTGGGAAACACGTTGAGAGTTTCCAGTGGATAAAAGAGGGGATTCAATATGAATCGATGATAATATTTACTTGGCAGATTGTTTTTCATTTCAAATTTGAAGGAATTCTCTTTTTATGGACTCAAATTAGGACGATTTTAAGAAAACTTACCATCATTTTGAAATTAAGACTAAAAACTATACTACTATTTTATATCTATATTAATGGAACTGGAACTCTATTAATGGAATATATATCTATATTAATGGAATATCTATGTTAATGGAATTGAGGAAAAACCTCCAGAGTGGGAAATATTGAAAATGGAAAGACCCAGAATTTCGAAATGTGAGGACTTACTCTCTAAACACTTAGATTAAATTTTTCTATTCATAGGAAGTTGGCCTCAAACTTTTCTGGGTGTGGTTTTGGACTGTCAAGGCAGGGATGAATAATTTTTGCATTTCTCATGACTTTTGACCTGTGGCAATATGAGTTTACTTAGATGCCAGCACCTCCAAATTGACATGTTAGTGTCACGCATCTTCTGCCGTGGAGGAGTGGTTCTCCCTTTGTCAACTGCCTGCTGCCACTGACTTTACTATGTGAGCATTTTTCAGTTTGGAAATCTTCCAATTATCCCACAGGGACCAATGGGTCACCTTGTCACCCTTGTAAAGATGGGGCTGTCACTTTCACAGTGAAGTAGCTGAAAAAGAGATTTGTGTTGAGAGGTAATTTTGAATCTTCTTATCATCATCATCATCACCACCACCACAACCATCATTATTTTTGTCCAGTTGAGCATGGCAGGAGTTCTGTAGCAGCAAGGGGTCTGGCCACCTTTATTTCAGCTGGGCTTGCTTTCACAGTGGGCCACTTCACCTGTGTGTGTTCTTGACTTGTAGGATATCTCCCTGCCAACATCTTCGTTTATTTTCTTTTGTTGACGTGTATGGGTATCGTTATAGCCATAATTTTGTTTGGTGGTATGTGACCTTTGAAATGCACTTTCTGTTCTTTGCAGTCCAAACTCTACGAGGCTGAAATGGAACATTGTTTTCTGTGATTTCTAATGACATAGGAGGACGATTAGATCTCTCACATGATTATTCAGGATTTGGCAGATTCTTGAACTGGATTTTAAGTGATTAGAAGAAAAAAAGGGCCTTTTTGAGTAAAATACTGCTTTGTCATCCTGATTTTCGAGTGCTTTTGTACTCAGGGCAACTAAACTATGTGTGTGAGTGTATCAGTGTAGTTAGTATTTCCCAGCTATTAGAAACTGCCTCTTATTTCTTTTTAACTTTTGAAGGAAAGTGTTCTGAAGGACATTCGACTTGCTGCCTTGACACAAAACCCTAACCCTTAAAATATTTTGTGCATTCCACAGTATTCTCTTTATCACTGTGGGCAACATTGATTTCCTTGGCCTCCACTTTGAATTTTTACAGCAATCCTGGAGGCAGGCACAATGGATATCTCCATCTAACTGATGAAAAAACTAAGACTTAGAAAAGTGGAATAATCAGTCATTTGTCTTCAGAACATAGGCTTTTAACCACTAGCTTCTCATTCTCCAAACCTCTAAATGGAAATAGCTATGAACGAAATGTTAGGATTTCTGGAGAACTTTTAAAAATTGTAGAAAGCACCTAATATAATGCCTAAATTTAGTAGATACTTCATGTAAAAAAAATAACTAAAAACAACTTTATTGAGATGAAAAGTTCCCTGGATTGAGTATGTTTCTATATCATTTAAAATGAAAGAATTGATTTGCCCCTACAGATTAGGTTTTGAAAAGCCAACAAAATTCTGGTCCTAGTCTCCTTAACTCAGAGTTCCTTTCAGCAGGAACTATGAGCCTGTTAGTCTTTACATGGTGAAGGTGTGATACCCAATAGGCTAGTGGCTTTTATTGAGCAATAGTTTGTGTTATGATTCTCTGTTTCCAGAACTGAAGGTTCAGTAGACAAATATACTTTTTTTCTACATTTTGGCTGTGAAAATGATGATCTAAAATCACTTTCTTGCTGCCCATTTCTAATTCCAAGCTTTTTGCCTTTTCTGGGCTAAAAGCACATTGTAATCAACATGAAATAGAATGTAAGCAAGGCTTCAGCTCTTTGGGGGTTTCTGACATGGTTAGGGGTTTCTCACATGTTGGTTACTGGAGATACTGGACAGTAGCATCTTAGTTTGGGGACAAAGACTGAAAAGCAATGTATGTTGGGAGTGGCTTGGCTTTCTGAGATCTGTGGAGACCTGTGGGAAAGACTGAATGAGATAGTTCCACATTGACGTTCTCAAAAAGTTCTCAGAAGCCAAAAGAAGAGCTGAAGCTTCCTTGTCTTGAGTCTGAGGAAGGTAGAATTCCTCCAGGTTTTTCTGCAGAAACAGACAACTTCTTACCTACCAATAAGGAGCCATAGGAATTAAAAAACCAAACAAAACATGATCTCCCAATTAAACAACTTATTAGATAAATAGCAAGAAAGGACAATCACCTTGGACATTTAAATTATTTGGCTGGAAGATCAAGTGCAAAAATATTTCAAAGCCCAGAACAAAAATATTAAAAAGTTGAAAATCACAAAGGAAAATAAAACATACTTTGGAGGATAGATTTAAGAATTCAGACATGTGACTAATAGGAGTTCCAAAGAAGAAAATGTAAAGTGGTGAAGATACAATAGATAGATAATATTGCGTTAGATATCTATTGCTGTGTAACCAATTGTCCTAAAACTAAGTGGCCTAAAATAATACACTTTTATTGTCTCATAGTTTCTACAGGACAGGAATCTGGGAAAGTCTTATCAAGGTGGTTCTGACTCAGAGTCTCTCATGTGGTTCTGACTCAGAGTCTCTCATGAGACTGTAGTCAAACGATGTGCTGTGGCGGCAGTCTCTGAATTTAACTGTTGCGGAAGAATCCACTTTGAAGCAAACTCGTGGGCTGAGAGAGAGAATGAAAGTAAGTGAACAAGAATTCTCAATACAGAAGGCAAAGTCTTATAACTTAATCTCGGAAGTGATATACCATCACTTCTGCTGTACACTGCAACAAACCAGCCTTGACACAATATTTGAGAGGACTCCACAAGAGTGTGAATACCAGGAGATTGGGAACGTTGGAGGCCATCTTCAAGAATTCCTACGACAAATATTATAGAAGGAACACTTCCAGAGTTGAAAAACCTGAACCTGACATTTCAAAGGGGTCACTCAGTTCCAGGCTGGATCAATAAGAAAACATGCACACATATTCTGCATAAAGTATCAAGTGAAACCCAAATAAGACACAATGTTAAACTCATTTGTTTCTATAAAGTGAAAAATATCAACTGGCATGAGACTTGTATCTGCAAGAATGTAGACCAGAAGTCAACGAGATAGTATTTACAGACTATCGAGAAAGAAAGATTACAACTCAAGGATTCTAGATCAAGCCAAAGTAGCATATACTAAAAATATAAACAAGAATTTAGAATATCTATCATTCATTTATCCCATGAGAAAGGTAATTGAGAAAATACTTTAACCAATCACCAAATAAAGTGTTACACAGAGCACAAGATAGGGGAAGACAAAGAGGGAAGGAAATAGACAAATCATGGTAGCATGTATATTCATGAGAATGTATAATACAAATGGCAAAAAAGGACTCTTGAAAGGGATGCAAAGAGTAGGCTATATTTTACTAACAGACAGCCCCCAAATTTCTGTGGTCTTTTACAACAAAAACTTACTTCTCACTTGTTTATAGTAATCTTCTTTCCTTTGGGCAATTCTCCCAGACAGCTGACCTCCAGGCCTCTCAAATTTCAAGCCACTTAAATTTTGTGGCTCTGCTATCTTAAGATAAGGGCTTCTCCATGACTTTTCTGGGAGAGGAAGAAAGATTTAAAAACACATAAGAGCTTTTCGCTGACTCAGCCCAGAAATGACCCACGTGGCTTCTATTTACATTTCATTGGCCAGAATCTGTTACATGGCCTTAACTGAGTGCAAGGGAGCTAAGAAGTGAAGTACAAAAACTAAAGGGGAACTTTATATTGATGAGCACTAAGGTTATCTACTATACTATTAAATGATCTTAGCAAAGCTAGGAGCAAGACATGAGAGGTGAATTGCTCTCATGGGGGAGGATAGGGAGAGGGGTAAGAAAGAACAGAGATAAACTTATTTTAAAGTTGTCATCTAACTGATGTGGGCAGGAGGATTACGGGCCTTATTAAAGAAGGTGGTTTTTCTCTTGCCTTCATATGATAGTAGAATATACATCTGTGTGGCAGGATAGTAAGCAACGTTAACAATAAGTGGAGTGGACATTTGAAATGGATTTTGCTGATCATAACAAAAATGAGAAAAAAGGAAACAACAGTATAAAATCAATAATAAAGTAAGATGGAAAAATAAAATTAATTACATAGGACATTAAATGTGAACAAATCAAACTCTTCTATCAGAAGACAGAACTTATATGCTGACGTCAAGAAACAAGCTTAAAACACGTGGGTCAAGAAATATTGAAAACAAAGAGGCAGTTGCAGGCAATTGCAAACTAAATGAAAAGAGTGGAGATATTAATATCAGACAATGTAGTTGTTTAAGATTAAAAACACTGAATAGAATAAAGGGGACACTGCGTAAAATGTTTCCATTCCAGTTTGACTTCAAAGCACATAACTCTAATGGGCAAAAATATTTTCTTGATAATTAAACAAGTCGCTGAAATCAGAGCCATTCACATTGTATGCTGACCATGCACACAAATTGCTGCTAGATGCTCTGCTCAAATTGTATTCATTTTGGAAATGTTCTGAAACTAGGCAGTCTGATATTCTAGTCTCATGTTCTTCAACTTGGCAGATGGCTTTGGGTATAATATTTTCAATATAGAAGTAGATGAATACTTATGACCAATATTTTAATTTATTTAATGCTGTAAATGAATAAAAATATACCAAATTTCCTCATTTGTCAATTATTTGGCTTTTGAATGGCTCCCTACCTAACTTGTCAGTCCAATGACAAAGATCCTGACGTCAATGCAAGACATTTGAACTTCCCAAATAAGAATGGTATCAACCTTCTTTTTCCAGTAGCTCAACGTTCCTAAACTTTCTGTGGCTTGAGCTGAAATTCAATTGTGACAATTTGGTTTCTAATTGAATCAGACTTTGTGTTACACACAATAGTTCTATCAGGCAACCTATTGAAAACAGGAAACATTTAAATGAAACCCATTCCTTTAGTCTGAGGCAACTGAGATTTTCTTTTTAGATATTATCTCCAAAGCTAACTTGTTGAGTTTACTCGGCTATGGAGAAAACATTGCAGAGTATGAAATTCCATGGAAATGTCCAGTTTAATATAGGCAGAACTATGTGGTGCAGAAGCTCATGATGCTGCGGGAGATTTATTTATTTTGTTAATCGAAAAGCAGACTAGGTCAACAGGCTGCACATAGAAAGAAGACAGTCAGTCAGGAAAATATGAGGATTGACAACCTGACAACATCCTTGCAGGGCATGACAGGACGCATGATGGAAAAGGTGCAGTCTAAGTCCTGAAGGGACATTTCATTTGCAATAAACTTATGGGCAGAAAAATAATCAGATTCCTTTGGTGATAAAGGAAAAATGGGTGGACTGCATTAAATATTTTTAAACTGAACAGAAAAGTTAAACTTTGAATATTTTAGTCTGTCTAAGGGACAAACAAAAATAAAATAATGGATAGAGATTTATGAACAATTGGATTATTATATGTGAGGTATTATTATCTCATAAGTGAAGAACTAACATCAAGCTTGACAACTTAAGACCACTTCAAGCAAATGGCTCCATAGCAAATGGCACACTCTGAGAGGTAGACATCTAAGAACTTCTCAGAAGTTTTCTCAGAGGTTTAAAATGGGAAAAAAGGAAGACAACAGGGCAACAGAGACAAGTAAAATTTGAAGTTATTTCTGCTATGGTCTTTCTTTTCGAATATGACTATTGTTTATAAAATTATGTGAAGAAAAATTCATGAAAGGTTGCCAGATATAATGTTTTAAATTTACCCTGTTACCTCAACTTAATTGACTTCTGTTGGAAAATGTAAATGGCGTTGTAACCGAAAGGCCACTTCATAGTTCAAAGAGGTCAGAGGGTACATTCCTTTTCCTTTATTATTTTTTTTTTATCCTGAGTAGCATAAGCTTTTAACGGACATCATTCAGCTTTTCACCAGACACACTATTTTGAAGTCTGCTAGGAGTAAGCTTAAAGCTGCCACTGAAGAGTTGAGGTGGAAGAATCTGGATGCAAGAAATGGAAAAAAAACTCGCGAATTAGAAGTTTCAGAGAAGGAGAGCATGTTAATCTTGAGCATATCCTGGGTACTGTAAAGTCACTGGAAAGATGTGAAATGAGAAAATTCAGAAAGACCACGAGCATTTTCAAACTACACTATTAGTTTCATGTTCTCTATTTGCAAACATTTAGCTTGATGCTTTTGTTTGGTTTTGTACTTAGGGACAGTCTTCTTGAAAAGTGAAAGAGTGACTTTTTGAAATGTATTGTCTATAGTTTGAAACCTGTTAATCACACATGTGTCTATTTTAGTTATGAAAAGAATTAGTTTTTTCAAGCTTACAGAAGTATATGATCCCACCTTGGTCATCTTAACATTGTAAGTTGCTACATAAAATGAATGAACGTCTATTTATTCAAGGTTTTCAATTGAAAGTAACCATGATATATGTAAAAAATAATATTTAGTCCAAGAAAACTGACAGTGTTTGGAAAGGCTCAGTCAAGGAGAGACAGTTAAAAAATAGGTTGTCCAATTAGGGGTGGGCAAGCCAACTATCAATGTTTGGGGCAGATGTAACAGAAGAATTTTTTTTTCAGATTGCTTTGCAGTGACTTTAATTTCTAAATTTCCTTTAATGAAAATAAAAGCTCCAAAACAGACAAACTATTGCAGGTATTGTATATTCAAGAAAGTCAATATCCAACTCCGAAGACAAGATCTTGCTCCCACACAAAAGCCTGGTGAACCAGTATAGATGCATATAAAAATAAAATTATATTGAAAGCATGATTATATTAGGCTTAATGGTCCTCAACTTAACTTCTTAGATTAATCAACCACCAACTCTGAGTTCAGATTATCTGTGATAAGACCCTTCCCTTCCAATAGATTTCAATCTTTAGACAAAAATTACACAACAAGTGGAGTCTAAAGACCCTTATTATTTTAATATCTTTAACTTTGGACAATGAAAATTAAGTACCTCATACATTCCATACCTATTTCCAAAGTTAATACAAGGGGATGCATAATTTGACAATGAATCTCAATTGATACTCTGTTAACACTTTCATTCAGAAGATGCCATTTTCCCAATTCCTTCTAACTCACTTTCTACCCAAATTGTTGTCGACTCTAACAGAGAGATATTATATTTTTGTCTGAAGAGTAACAACCCAAAATGACATTTAAAAGGAAGAAGTAATCTTATATTTTCCTTAGCAGAAACATCTTCACAAGAATTCCTTAAAGCTTATATGGTTGGTGACTGACAAGCGCTGGTGTCAGTCCTGTAACCATCTTTGAGCATCCCCCCATTCAGAAAGTGGTAAAGGGCATTTACAAGTTATGGCATGCTCATCATCAGCATGTTAAAAAGGCAAATTGTAAGATGTGACTTCTTTCAATAACTCTATTCCATAAACATTAAAATCTTAAGAGGCAGTTGGATTGGGGATAAGATAACCCCCTGCCTGGCTAGCAGTCCATCATTCACTTCTCTCAACTTTGTAACAAAATTTTTATGAAGACCATCAAAAATTGAGAGGATAGGTCATGTCTGGGAGGTATTTACACAAACTAGAAGGTCAAAATAGTCAGATTTTTTAAAAAGTTGGTGATGAACCCAGTCTTTTGCCTTCTGGAATAAAGCAGTCATGTGGACTAGAATAAAATAGAAACTCACAGGGTAGTTCTCCCCTAGGGTGACAGTCAGTTTGAGAGATCACCAAGGGACTAGGCGGCTCTCCTCTTCTGTGTTGCTGCTCATTTTGAGGTGACAAAGCTAATGCTCTCCTCTTCCTTCATCTTTATGTGTCATCTGGAGATTATCATTTCCAAAAAATACCAGTCAGGGAGGTTGTGGAGTGATTGACAGTATGACATAAAAGAGAATCCTTGTGACTTTCAGGAGCTAAGAAAATTAGGCAAAAGAAGAGAAATGAGGGACACTTGCTATACCTACCAAAAAATTAAAAATGGTTCACACTGCATTATCACAGCACTGAAGAAAGAATCGAAAATAGACAGATGAAAAATGAGCAGATGGCCTTGGAAGCAACCGAGGCTACATAAGAAAATAACACACAATAACAGATACATAGAGCAAGAACACCACACACACACGCACACACACACACACATAACCCATAGGAGGAAATGATTCTTCAAAAATTTTGGTAGGGGAATTGACTAAATGATTTGGGCAAAAGTTAGATTAAACCATACACTAAAAACATTTGTTCTTTTTTCTCAGGATTTCTTTTGTTATTTGGGGTCTTTTGTTGTTCCACATAAACTTTTGGATTCTTTGTTCTATTTCCGTGAAGAATGTCATTGGGATTTTGATTGGGATTGCATTGAATCTGTAGATTGCTTTAGGTAGTATGGACATTTTGACTATGTTTATTCTTCTGACCCATGAGCATAGAATATTTTTCCATTTCTTTATGTCTTCCTCAATTTATTTCAGCAATGACATAGTTTTCAGTGTACAGGTCTTTCCCCTCTTTAGTTAACCTAGAAAAGGTATTTTATTCTTTTTGTTGCAATTGTAAATGGGATTGTATTCTTGATTTCTTTTTCTGCTAGTTCGTTGTTAGTGTACAGGAATGCAACTCAACAAATCTAGAGGCATCACAATCCCTGACTTCAAAACATACTACAAAGCTATAGTAATCAAAACAACATGGTACTGGCACAAAAACAAACAGGTCAATGGATCAGAATTGAAAGCCCAGAAATAAAACCACACGTCTATGGACAGTTAATCTGTGACAAAGGAGCCAAGAACATACAATGGAGAAAGGAAAGTCTCTTCATTAAAGGGTGTTTGGAAAACTGGACAGACACACGCAAAAGAATGAAAGTAGACCATTGCCTCTCACCAAGCACAAAAATGAACGCCAAATGGATTAAAGATTTGCATGTAAGAACTGAAACCATAAAAATCCTTGAAGAAAATATAGGCAGTATACTGTTTGACATTGGTCTTAGCCACATCTTTATGCCTAATTCCAAAACATATACACACACGATGAACGACATATGGAATAACTGTTTATTGAGCATACTTTACATGCAGAATCTTCTGTTATGGCCTTTATATATGTATTGACTCTACAGTGATACTGATATCAATGTGGATCAAGGAACAGAGGCTTACAGTTTGGGAGGAAAGTCAGGATTCAAGCTGTGCTCTTCCTACTACACCAAATGAACTTCCATTAGAACAGTCGGTTTTAGTCAATCTATTTATTTTTGCATTTAATGTTGACAAAATGAGATGTGTTATTTGGGAATTATTTAAACATAGTTTAAAAATACTGGTATCCCTGCATGTAGTTATTTTTCAAAAGTGGTAAGATGGCTTAGAATTTTGGATGCCCAGCAACCTCCAAACTTTGAAATGTAGTCTGCAACGTGTTTGTGATTGTCTAATCAAAATTCATATGGATGAATGTTTTATTTCAAGACCAGCTTATTTCCCTAACGTGTGCAGAGTGAGTTATTATAGAAGAGTGTTATATGGTTACAGTAAAATAAAAGTGTTGCCTGAAAGTTGAATTTCATTAATAATGTTCAGGCTTTCTTGGGATTTGCAATATATGGAGGATGGTCTATACTTTTTATTAACATTATAGTAGAGCCTTAGTCCTGTTTTACTTTAATTTGCCTATTATAAATTTAAATTATATATGTACATACTTTTTGGAGATTTTTATAGTTTTATTTTTAAATTATTACCTCCTCTCCTAGCTTTCACAATTCTACTCTTTAACCTTTAACCCTTTTTCACAAACTATGCTTTGAACCACTTTGACCGAACCTTCTGTTGTTCATCTTTTAGAAAAGGTACTCCAGATTTCAGTAGATCTCTATAAATTTAATTTCTCTTGAGGAGGGAAAGAGTGAGAAGTTAAATTCAAATCCGCTAGAAATGGATGAGAATTCCCGACATAGCTATTTCTGAGTTATGGTATCTTTTTTCTCCAACAGCTGTGTAGTAGTTACTTCTAATCTTATAGGCAAGTTATATATAAGGAGAAAGTGTTGCCTCTTTTGTTCAGTTTGAATCACGGGAACATTATGTATTGCTCAGTGACATTTTCCAGACCACGTTGCATTTTAAAAACGCAGTAAGAATTTTCTTATTGTTAATGTTTGACAAGTGTTGATTTAAACTGAATTTCTAAGATTTATGAGTAGAGTGCTTTTTATTAAAAATGAAGGAAATTCCTACCAAAATGATATGAGTAATTCTTAATCAAGTGGTAATTTGAATACAAACTTTATTTCCAACCTAATGTTATTAATATTCAGATGCTTTTAAATTATTTTTTCACATTTATTTCCTTTATCTTTTTGTCTGCATTTTTTACAAAAAAGTTTTTTTCTAAGTTAAAACTGCCCCCCCTTCTCAGAATATTTACTTTGATCTTTCGTAGCTCTCCTCCAATCTTTGTGAGCCTTTTTACATATAAAGGGCAAAGAGTTGGGATTGATATATTTAAAGTACAAAGTTTCATGACCTAATTTGACAAAAAGTGTGATTGAATTCCAGAATGTATTACAACATTGTTTTCTATAGTCACCAGTGGTGATAAATTGAGATTCTAAAATTTGGTACTTGGCTGCATATTGAGATTTTCTCAAGTTTTTGCTCTCTCTGAACTTTGTTGCGATTTGTGAGGCTGCATTTCTGGACTCTTTAATCTTGGTTATAAGGAGGATTTGGCTTTTGAAACAACCAAAGATTATAGAAATTCCTTAATGAGGGCTTGTTATGGATCAAATATGATTCGAAACATAAATATATTTGCCGATTTTACAACCAGCAATCAAAGAATTAAAAAATTTCTCTTTGAAATCAAGAACTCTAGCTTTGATTTTTGGTCACGATAGAATGCCAGTGTCGAATGGGGTCACCAGCTTGTATCTTTTGCTTGGAAAATAGTTAATAGATTGCCACAGCTTTCTTCAGGGTCCCTTCTGCCAGCTTAATAGCTGTATTGGTAATGTACGAAAGCAGCCACGCAGCTGTTTAATATAAGCTCATTACAATTTGAGGCAATTTGATGTACCAACGATACAGGCAGACAAATTTAGGACTCAGGTTGAGAGACAAATCTAGTTTATACATATAGGTATTTCATCATTTTTACTTACAACTCAGTTAATATATTTCAACCAACTCCCTCAGGTGGGGTTTCAAGTGTAACTTGAATTCATTATTCTCTCTGCAGATCTGGTTTCCTTTTGTCTCACACCAGCATCCAACACTATCCAGATACTTTCTCTGCCTTGAAATAAATACTTTTTTTCATCTCAAAATGTTTGCTTCATATCTGGCTCTTCCTTGCCAATTAAAATTCACACTTAAAGAGGGGCTGCTATGGGCTTAACTGTGTTCCCTCCAAAAAAAAAAAAATTCATCCACGGAAGCCTTAACCCCAAAGTGACTGTATTTGGAGATAGGACCTTTCAGGAGGTAATTAAGGTTAAACGAGGTCATAAGGGTGGGGCTTTGATCCTTATAAGAAGAAGAGGCACAAGAGATCTTGTTCCCTCCAAAAGTGCAGAGGGGAAAGACTATGTGAGGACACAGTGAGAAGGGGACAAGGTGGCAGTCTCCAAGGCAGGAAGAGAGGCTTCATCAGAAACCAACCCTGCAGGCACCTTGATCTTGGATTTCCAGCCTCCAGAAGTGTGCAAAAATAAAGGCCTGTTGTTTAAACCCCTGTGCCTGCGGCATTCTGTTATGGAAGCTGACCAGATTAAGACCACACAAAGTGTGCTTAAAAATGAGTTTAATTCTTACCAAACTTCTGACAAAAATTAGGCATTTCTACATGAGGGAGGTTTCTATTTGTTTGAAGATTCAAAGTCCTTGGTAAAGCAACTCTTCGTAAGGGAAGAGGGAATCAAGGCATATGAATTTGGTCCGAGAATAACGCCTCGTGGCTGGAGGGGAGAGGCTGGTTACAAATCCAGCCCAGAGATGCTCCAGCCCGGTTCAGGTTGACTTATGTTTGTGCTTCGGTCAAAGGCTGTACGTGAGTTAAAACCCACACAGGTTTCACCATAACTTTTCTGATTTCAGCATTATTTGTGCTGGGGCACTTTGCATGGGGTTAAGAACTCTTTCCCTCTCCTGATGACAGTATGGTGACCTTGCTTGGTGTCAGCATCACATTGGTTCCCTGGTCAAGGAGAGGCACTTCAATGCTACAGGATTTTGGTGCAACTCAGCCATGGCTGCGTCTATGGGAGATGATGGCTCTGGCAGAAAGCAAGAGGTTATAAAAGTAATTCAATAAGGTAAACGTCATATCTTAGACCAGTAATTTGAAAAGTGAATTTGCAAAGGGCCTTTGTAAAAAATAAAATCTTTTTTCCTCCCAATATCTTGAGATAAAAGAAATAAAAGCAGGGCTGCTCTGGTCGAAGGAGGAGTGGAGGTCTGGTGCCCAGCCTAGGACTTTGTGGAACACACGTTGATTGTCGTTGTAGAAATGAAAAGAAAATTACACTAACGATTATTTGCCCTGTGTTTTCATATGGGCTCTGCTGCACTGCCTGTCTCAGGAGAAACCATTAACAGTTCCAGGCTGTAGATGCTTTATTTGTAAAAATGAGAGGTTGGCTTCTTTTTTTTTCTTTTGAGGAAGATTAGCCCTGAGCTAACTTTATGCCCATCTTCCTCTACTTTATACGTGGGACACCTGCCACAACAGTGCCATGTCCGCACCTGGGATCCAAACCGGTGAACCCTGGGCCTCCGAAGCAGAACGTGCGAACTTAACCGCTGTGCCACTGGCCCGGCCCCCAGAGGTTGGCTTCTATAATTGCTCAAAACCCCTTCTAGGTCTAACTCAAATTCCTGGAATTGCTCAGAGGCAGAGAAGAGACTCGATGGTTCAAGAGGAGTCTGCAACTTCTAATATCTCTTCATCCGTTTGAAGTCTTGGAGTCCCCACAACACAGGGAATGTGTGTACCCACACGATAGAGATGAAGTAAGACTTCTCTTCCTACATGTCCTGTAAGCTGAATCACGTCCACCCACCCAGATGCCACAGGGAGAACAGAGTTTGTAACTTCTCACACACAAGGCGAACCAGTCCTATGACTTGTTAGAAAAACAAAAACATCACAATGAAATTCTCATGTGATCTGAAATTATACGCAAAAACATCTGCTTTAAATCCAGAGATGAGGAAATTCCTTCTGTTTCCCCATGACCTTCTCAAAAGCAGTTCACTGTTACATGAGGGATCGCGATAATGCGGCATTCAGTGTCCCTGTGCCCAAGTAAAGACTGAAGTTGTTGCACGCCAAATATCTTTTAGTGTTTTACTTCAGACGTTTACCATTGAAAGTTTCAAATAACCATGATGGCATTTATCACATTTACTAAGTAAATACCACAATCCAGTTCCAGAACTGTTCAACAGACAGCATAATTTTGCCTTTGCCATTCTTGTTCCCAAATGGAGAATTCATTCCTCTGCATTTCAGGAATTCACCACCCTTCTCTGTCCCTGTCCCAGATGCTCATGAGACATCTTCATTCTTTTCTTAAAACTCTCAAGTGCCTGATTTTTTCTTATTTCCCTTTCAGACCCTTTCTCGGTCTTTTTTCCTGCCCTTTCTTCCTGATTTCACCTTTTCTTCATTTCCTTTCTCCCTGCCTATATCTCCCTCTCGTTAGCAATTTCAAATGCTAGTCTATGATTCTTTATTTACTCTGTGCTCTGTGATGAACATGGCTTTCAGAAATACCACCAAAATTAAGAGAAACTATCTTAAAATGGATATCAGTCTGTCAATCCAAACCTGGGATAGATTCAGAGGAAGCTGGGAATATTTCATCTGACTTACCCGAATCTTATCTGATTGCCATTGTGCTTTCTCCCTTCTGTAATAGCCTATCATTGGGCAGCGACTGCCAACAATATTGTGGAGTAAAAATATCAGAGGATGGGAATAAGGAAAGAAAAAATCAGCGGTTAAAGTTCATTGTTTAGGATGAGGAGGGGATAAAGAGAAAAATGTCATGCCTTGAAAAAAACAAATTGTCACAGAAGGGAAATATGAAGTACAAAGAATGGGGCGTGTTAAAGGACTCATTGCTTACACATTAGGAAGCGCTCTGTGAAGTCTCGACGGCAAATTTTTAAAGATAAGACACTGTACTGAAGAAAAGGTGGTTGTTTTACTCTGAACGAACATGTCAGCTACATAGTTACATTTTTGGAGATGCAATAATATTCTCAAAAATGTTCCTACTGGATTTAAATATAGACATTTAAATATAAGGAAAATTAATTTTTAAAGAGATCAAGAACATGTGCAGCTGTCTTAAAATGATAAAAAAATTCCATGTTCAACAACACACTATTGATATTGCTATAAAGTCATATAAGGTAGTGTGTGTTGAATATAAATGAATATTTTTCTCCTTTTAAAAGTATCTATAAATTTTATTTGTAACCTTAAGTATTTCTGATTGAGACAATTTTGAATTCTTTCTTATCCAGCTAGCTAGTCATTATTTAGTGGACGTAAAAGACGTTTTTAATAGTGTCTCACAACCATTTCTGTCAAATCAAGACAGTTATTGCTGTCTGCGTGGACAGTCACGTCTCATCAAGCCTGATAAATAATCAGTCCTGGTGGGTAAGTCCACGGGCAGCGTCGAGTATTTTGCCGTCTGTACTTACAAACATGTAGATGCCACAGCCTGACGGGGCAGGTGCAATATCTAATCCAATCCTATCAGAATTCCAGACGGTAACAGCATTAGAAGTCAGTTTCTGCTTTAATGCCCTTGCCCGTGTGTATGCATCGGACTGAGGTTTGGAAGCAGTGCACGAGAAGTCTGCTTTCTTGTGAAAGCTGCTTGGTTTTATTTTTCAAGATATTTACTTTTTCTGCAGTTGAAATAAATTTTCCAAAAGTCTCCATGTGGGACCACCTTTGATATGATTTCAATGCTTTGAGCTGTCGAAATTGGCTAGAATTTAAGAAGTAGAATTATAAAGGAGATGGATTTTTCATTTGTAATTTCTGACATGAAACATTTTTAAAAGATTAATATTTCCTCTTAATGGGGCCCCTAATCTCAAGAATGGGGCTTCCCTGAAGTTCTTAGAAATGTTCTTTCTCTTTTTCCCACCTCCATGTTTAGTTTACTAACAAACTTTGTAACTTCAGAGGTGGGAGGTTATACACACTTTTAATTCAACACCGTCCTTTCACAGATTAAGAAACTGAGACTCAGAGGGTTTTGGCGATTTGCTCAGGCGACACAGCAGAAAAGTCAGGCTTAAAACCTTGCTTTATAATTCGCAATCCAGTGCTCCTTCCGTTAGAGAATGCTTTCTTAAGCAATGAGTTGTTAGCAATGGGACAGAGAGAAAAGAGCACATGAAACTTTGGTTTTAAAATATTTTTCAAACTATTGAAGCCCATTTACACTTCCACAAGGTAACACAGTTATTCCCCACCTAAAAAATATCCAATATACCAAAAATTTGCACATGAACAGATAAACTAATACTTTATAAAGTATGTGTTATCGACTTCCTTAAAAAGTTCTCTGGGAGTAGTATATGCATTTTTAAGACACAATAAGTGGATTTATTCATAACTTCCTAGAATTTCATCTATATAAAAATCAAACACGTTAACACTCCTTCTACTGTAGTGGAGTGAAATTCTATTTTTATGTCATTCTCACTTTCAGTCCAAAAGGTAATGTCCCTAAAAAAGCATCCTTTGAAAAATCTGCTAATGAAAGCTCAGATCTTTGGGGACAGTGTAGTAAGGTAGGTAAAGTGTGGGCCAGGAGACCTCTGTCTGGCTCTTCACCCAGCATTTCCTACGTAGGTGAAGATGGGACCTTAACCATGTAAGGAGTTTCATCAACTTTGGCAATCTGCTAAAACTGCTGTAATATGAACTCTCTCACCTGTGTGTCTGCTTCTTTTCTCTCACTCCTTGGGTAAAATTCTTCCAGAGCACAGTAGCCCCAGAGAAAGCCTAGACTACAGGGAGGTCAGTGTGTGACCTTTTCTCCTTCTCTTAAAGAAGAGGTCTCTGGGTATGCCAGTGAATGCCGACTTTCCATTTTGAGTAGCATGGCTATGCAGTACAAAGCTTATTTTTGGAAATTTTAATAATGGAATCTGTTTAACTCAAGCAGTTAGCAAGAGTTAAAACCCACTTCCAAAAGCAAACAACAACAACAAAAATCTGAAAGCTAATTCTTATTCCCTTGCTTACCAAAATATTTTTTTCCTAGAGTCTTTCAAACTGAGTTTACAGTGTTAGGTTTCTAGCCATAAAATTCTGTTTATAAACTTTCCAAGATTTGGATATGTGAACTGTGGCTGCAAGCTTCCAGTGTTTTCTCATCTTTATCCTTTAGATTGAGTGGATTGGTATCTCAACACTCTTGCAGAGTTTACGAACATTCTCATTGTAGTTTGTAGCTTTTTGCTGAATCATATTTGCTAAATCTCTAAATAATTATGTAGCTTTATCTCCGGTCCATCTTCTTAACTGCCACCACAAAAATCTCAATTATTTTAGTGTAATGAAGTAAGATTTTTATGGTCCACATAAAATCATTTGCAAGTATCTTTGGCAACGTATTGTCTTTGCCCATGTTACTCTTGCTTTTGATCAAAATTACTGCACCTCTAGGGACAAATTAAATGTTATTTTTCGGGCATGCTTCAGGCTTTAATTTTTGGTCTAGTGATTTTTTTGGCTCACTCATATATCCTGAGAAACTAATTGTCAACACATAGTTTGGATTTTTTTTCAAGATGATAATTTATAACAGTCGTTCTATCAGGTTCTAATGTTCTTTACATGGCCTTGGGGGCTCATTTGAAGCATAGAATAGATTTTTTTCCCTAACTTGCTAAAAGATTAATATATATATATATTTTTTAAAGATTTTATTTTTTTCCTTTTTCTCCCCAAAGCCCCCCGGTACATAGTTGTATATTCTTTGTTGTGGGTCCTTCTAGTTGTGGCATGTGGGACGCTGTCTCAGCGTGGTTTGATGAGCAGTGCCATGTCCGCGCCCAGGATTCGAACCAACGAAACACTGGGCCGCCTGCAGCGGAGCGCGCGAACTTAACCACTCGGCCACGGGGCCAGCACCAAGATTAATATATTTTAAAAGTATCAAAACTAAAACTGATCGACCAGATCAACGTAACAGATTACATAAGGTTTGTCTGCTTACATTCACAGCTCAAAGGCGATGAACAATGATTAAATTGAATCTCAGCTGGATTTCAGAGACGCTGATCATTATGCAGTAGGAATTGTGCTTCTCCAGCAGGTGTAAAGATCTTATTTATTTTCATTCCACCTTTCCTTTTGTAATCACCTCTGAATTTACCCTCTTGGAGATATTTTGATAAAACTATAGCTGTTGTCAAATTTACTTTTTTTTCTTCTGTCTATTTATTTATTTTTATTTTGCTGTTCTCAAGTTTGGAAATTACCTAGAACTTAGCTGGTACATAGAATGTACAATGCATATATTTTCTGCCTAAAAGGCTTCAGAGGCATCCTTACTAGTAGGAAGATGGTCCATAAATGTATAATGAGAGAATTTCAGAAGATACCTTTCCCCCCCAATACATGAAAAATCTTACTTTATGAACTAGATGTTAAAGTTGTGCAGAGCACATAATTGGAATTCAATAAATGTTGCATGTGACATTGTTATAAAAGTCAGTATTAAAAAAACTCAGGATATTTTTAGGGTATCTATCTTCTAATTAAATATATTTGAAGAAAATGTTATTTTATAGCAAAACATATAGAAACTAGTATTTTGTATTGCACCGAATAGTCATCTATAGCATTTTAAATTGATTTTGTTATATTAAATTTTCAAGCCTTAAGAGACATTACACAACTCTAGAAAATTTTTTTCTCCTTTCAGGACTAATTATTTTTATGTATTTGCTAGTAGCTTTGCTATACTAGCAAATAATCAATTCTCTGTCAACAAGAAAACTCTTATTTGGTTGTATTTATGGAGGCAAAATATTTGTCCCGAGAGAAAGCTATATGAGTGTGATGGCTTTTTAAAAATAAAACAAGTACTTTAATTGTGTGACTGAAATGTTCCCTTTTTAAGATATATGAGCATTAAAATGTTATTTCCAGTTTATTTTATATGTGTTGGATTAGGAGCACTTAACCTCATAAAAAAGTACATCAAGCTGGTCAGAAGAAGGCAAATATTTGGAAAAGATTCTTTTTGAGTAAAATATTTTAAAGGCATTTTAATACACTGAGGGATGTTATATCAAGTGAAGGGTCGAATGCTCCTGGTGCACTCAATAACTTTCCGTCCATGGACACGCTGAGCAGAATGTCTCACAAGGTGATATGTTTCATACTAATTGATCTGGTTATAAATTCAAAAGTATCCTGTACTATAGTGTTTATAACCATTAAATACACTGAGAGGAATTTAAATAAAATGTAGTAGCAACTGTTCTCCGTCTGAACCTTTCTTTTACAGGATCATGCTTTTTCATAGCAATCAAAATCTGACATCTGGTTAGAGAAAAAGAAAAAGGGCAGGGGGAGACGAATGTTTTCATAATATCAAGTTTTGCTTATAGTATAAGATGGTAATGGACTGAACTTACTAGCTTATAATACAATTTTCATTTTATTTTAAACATATTTTACATGATATAAAAATATTGATCACAGTGAGCTTTACCAATTGTTATTGCTATAAAAATGAATGCAGAAACAATATTTTTAGTGGAAATAAATTATATAATCATATATTTTTTTTAATCACAAGACGAAAACCTCGGCTGTTTGGCCACTGGCAGAAAACCAGTCTTTGAAAGAGGTCTTTTGTAGATGAGCTCCAGTCTGTTTCTGTAAAGTTGTCCACATGGTTCAGGAAACACTGACTTTGCCTTTGTTACCATGGTCCCACAAAGGTCTCTCTGTTTAAAGACAGTTCTAACGTGGCAACACAGTTTTCCATGATAGAAAATTGGCAAACTGAAACATAGTACGATCTTAGTTCATATGTGTTCTTTTCCAGTATGAAGGGACACAGCGACAGACTTCTTCACTGAATGAAAGGCCCTGCTCACAATGCTTCAGTCGATTTGTACATGGTCTTCTGTAACAACTAGGAGAACAAAGAGAACACATTTTTGTTAAAGACCAAGGGATGAATTCATGATGCTACAAACGTATCTTTGCAGCTTTCTAAATTTCAAACTAGAACAAAGTTACTCATTTTATCATAAAATTGTTCTCAGGTTTATAACTTGTAAAAGTTTGTGCTTAGAATTATACAATTTAAGAGGCATGGAAAACCTAAAAGACAGTCTTGCTTGCTGATATAACAAATGGGAGGAGATGTCGTAAACCTTAGTTCTTTTGAAGTGCTCTCCGCTTTGTGGATGAAAGTAACATAAAACAGAAATTTTGAAAGTGAATAAGGTCTGCCCATTTAGTGTGATCATGTAAGCATGGGAGAATTCACAAGAGGCTGAAACTTGTATGGAACCCAGACTTCGAAGTGATTAAACCCAGCCATTTTGGCAGGAGTGTGGTCCTCAGTGAGGAGCCCCACCCTCCCTCTTGTTTCTCTGCTGGGCAAGAAGCTGGCTGCCTGATGGTGACTCACTCTCCTTTTTCCACCTGGGCTCCATGTGAAACCAACACAGTCAAGGGGAAGGGCGGGAGAGCGACAATACTCACTGTGAGGGTCCCTTTCCTCCTAGCCTAGGCTTCCAGTTTCTAGTAGTGGTGAAAGGACAAATGACCAGACAGCCAATAACATGAGTAGCCCTGTTGCTTCAATGAATGGGAGGTATCTGTGAAAAACTTTTTGGAGTGAATATGCCTAACATGTGGGGATGGGCATGGATGCACAGGGAAAAATGCAAGATGACCTGACATGGAAATCAAAGTGCACTACAGAAAATCTACCAATGTGATTTTGAAACTTCATTTCTTTTGCTCTAGAAAAGAAAGCATATCTAGTTAAAATGTTACTTTTTTTACTTCTAAATACAAATGCATTATTATAAGACAACTGGTATTCCTTTACTAAAAAGATACAATTCTCAATGATTAATGAAAGCTGCTGATTAAGGCAGCGGACCAAAGAATATATACTTTGCCCACCACACCACTGGAATAAATATTAAGAGAAAATGAGGAGTATACATATTTTCAAACTATTGAATTGTCCTTTTTTTGCTTCAATATATACATAAAACCTGGAATTATACACCTAGAAAAATGAACCACGGGAGAGTTTCAGTAAATAGAAACTTTATGAAACAATGTATGCCATTAGGACAAATACTATGATATAAACCTTTCTGATTTAATATAAGAATTCTGTAGAAAAGTATGATGGCTGGTTAGTCTTATGTAAACATAAAAATTTCGGGTTTTTCAATATATACTAGATTCACTCAGAAGGACGTAATATACAAAATGGTTTAATGATCTTTAATAAAATTTACTATCTATATTCTGCATTTTCGAAACATCCTTTTGGTAACTAGAGTAGGAGTACGCAAATAAAATTGAAATATAGTTTTATTGCTAAAAATATTCTAAAGAGGAAACCAAAGGATTCCTATAAGGTATACTGAAATGATAACAGAAGAAAAAATGTCATCACTGAGCTACCTAGACTCGCTGAAGTTTCTTTATGCAGTAGCTAAAACGTTCGTGTGGATGCATCACCAGAAACACAAATAAAAATGGGAGCACAAAACACTTGAGAATCAAAAGGAAGGACACTATTTATTGAGGAAAAAAGTAATGAAGAACATTAATGCAGATACTGAATTGTAAATAAATGTAAGTTTTAAGTTATGGGCATCATCATTGTGGAAAGGCGTTATCACTGTCTTTAAAGAGTGGATGGAAGAAGAGAACCCACGGAAGGTGATGAAGAACAAAAGGTCTGAAAACTAGAGGACAAGCAGGAAGGTACCACGTTCTCGGCCAAAAAAAGAGAGGAGAGCTTAAACAAAGGCTACAGAAAGGAGAGGTCACATAAAGACCCACTTGTCCATTGCGTTTGGCACTGAAGATCTCCTGATGTCTTAAACAGAAATTTATCATAGAATTCTAGGGCACAAACCACATGACAGTTGGTTGAATGAGAGATGAAAGAGATGAACACAAACCCCAAATGCCTGATCTTGGAGCAACTTTGCAGAGAAGGACAGAGCTTGGTTGCTAAAGCACGCTCTGCATCACAGTAAGATGCTAAAAACATAGAAGAAATTTGGGAACTTTTATAAATTGAGGGGAAAGGACAATAGAGTTGGAGACATTAAAGGTATGGAAGAGAGAAGGCATGACTGGTGGAGCAATGTTGAAGGAATGTGGGAGGAAATGTCAAAAGCACAGATCTGGCCACCTTAGGGGCCGGCCCAGTGGCGCAGCGGGTAAGTGCGTCAACAAAAGGAGGAGGATTGGCAGTAGTTAGCTCAGGGCTAATCGTCCTCAAAAAAAAAAAAAAAATGTAGACCACTCTATTCTCAGATTATAGGGGAAGAAGTTCGGGGATTAACATTGAAAGTGTTTGAGTCCAACAGTCTCATGTTTTCCTTGGTGGAGAAGGGAGAAAAATGAAAGTTTAAGGAATAAGTCTTGGAGTGACCTGTAACCACATATTAACTTATTTCTCTAATTCCATTAAATACTTAGCTTAAATAATTTCATTTCTAGATACAAGTCTATGGTAAATGGCACTATCCTATCCTTTGTAAAGTTTGCATAAAGTTTTATGCACTTGGAATAACTGTCTTACATTCCATCTGATGGCATCATAATTTTGGGTGGGGGCAGGAATGCACCGCCTGGGTGTATTTTGAAAATGTTCCACTCGTGACTGTCCTATTCATCTGTCCTCCAACTCGTGTTGAGCACCACTTCCTTAGCCTCTGGGACATGGATTTTGAGCCCTTTCTGAGCTTGGATCTGGTTTTGGTTCCCAGGGTCCTGTCCTGCTTTTTTTGCGAGCAAATACAGTCTCACGAAAGTTTAGCATTGGTTGAAAAATGTCAGAATCTGTCTGCCAGAACTTACTGGTCTCATTCTAACAAGCAATTGCTATTTTGGCTGAGAAAACTATTTCCAGTAGGAGAAATGAACTGTATTTATGAAGATTTCTTACCTGCATGTTTGATGTTGAAACTTCTTTCCTTTTAAGAGGCATTTCTGTGCATTTTCTGTACATTCACAGGCACATCTTCCAGGGTTTAGGGGTTGATTTCTTGGGCAGGTTCTTTTACATATGCATTGGCATGTATTTTCATCAAATTCTCTGTTGGCCCCACACGAGTGGGGGAAAAGTTTGTTTTTACAGACACACTGGCATGAGTTTCTGTCTAGTTCTTTGTGGGGGCCACAGCTGGAAGGCCGAAGGCCCCCTTTGCAGACACATTGACAGGTTTCTTCATCCAGCTCTTTGTTGGGTCCACAGATGTCATGGAATCCATCTGTAGAGTCTAGACAAACACGGTCGTAACATCATTACTATACCTTACTTGGCTCTATGTGTGGTGTGAAACAATTAAAAGCATTTAAAAGCATCTTTCTTGTTATGTTTTTTTATCAAAGGGTTGTGACAAACATGAGTATGCTTCTTTCCAAAGAAGTTCAAAATAATACTAACATGAAGCAGAAGATGTCCTATTTTGTTGTGACTTATTTCAAAGTATGATGATCCGAATATGATACATGTGATTTTAATATTAAAATACCTGTTAATTAAAATAGAGACCCTTGGCATTTAGTCTTTGAAACATGATTGTGCTTACCATCTCCAGCATTAGAGGAAAAAATAAAATCTTGCTGGGCCAGGCATCTGCAGTGGCGATTGTTCCAAACGTAATTGGTGGGGCAGGTCTTGTTTGCAGCCTGGCACCTTTGAGAGAGACAGACGGGTTAGACAATAGTATCACTGGTACATAGGAGGGGTTATCTCTTTTCTTACACATGTACTAATACATGCTTGCAAATAAGATTTAAGATGATGTAAGAATATACGAAATCAAATATGAAAATTCCCTCTCAAACTACTCCTGTCCAAGGGTGATGCCAAATTCTAATCCCAGAGGTGACCTGGTGGTATTGTCCTAGATCACTCCAACTTTTATCTTTTTAAGGAAATACATTTATTTGTATAATCATATATCATTTCAGTTTGCGCAAAAATGGGCTAAAGTCTTTTATATTACTCTGAAATTTCCTCTTTCCACTCATCAATATCTTACAGACATCTTTATGTGTCATTTCATAAAGTTATACTCCATTATTTTTAGTGGTTGCATAGTAGTCCATAAAATGGATGTACTATTATTTATTTTATTAATCTACTATTGGTAGCTATTAAAGTAGCTTCCAATTTTTGGCCTTTTCAAACAATTCTACAGGAAATATCTTTACACACGTACCTTTACTGACTTATTTCTGAAGCACAGATGCCCATAACTATAAAGTGTCCATTAATACAAAATTCTCACTCTACACTCCATCAGAAAGGTATCAAAGATCATGTTTCTTATTGTTGTTCTGGTTTTTCCTTTCTTCTTTCCTTCTATCTTATTTGTTTTAATAAAAATTATGAACATATGGGCTGCAATCAACTACAACAATTGCTCCTTTGATGCTCCAACTGTCCCACTGTTGGCTAATTGGGACCCCTTTGTGTTGGTGCCTGTAAGACATGAGCCCTTTAGTTTAACAGCTTCTCTGCCCTCTGAGATGAACAGATGTCACAAGCTCATTGCTCATTTTCTCCTCCACATCTAGAATCAACCATTCCTTCAAGGAGCCCTAATTCTCTTTGTCTAGAGGCTACCCTTTTGGATTAGATGTGTTCAGGGCCATCACATCACATTACTTCTAGACCTTTTCAGGGCAGAAAATGCAAGTGTATCCCACAGATTGTGTCGTAGTTAATGTTTACCCATTAGGATCCTTGGATTTTAATATCCTAACTGACAGAGTGTATAACCCTCACTACCTCACTCTTCAGCAGATGTTGGTGTAGGGGAAATATTTATTTACAGCCTTAACACTTAACACAGTATTCTAAAAACCATTACGTGATGGAAGAGTGTTGAGTTACATTCCACACTGGTAGAACATAATCACGTGTAGACATCTTAAAAAGCGCACAGAGTATAAACAAACAAGCCATGTGCTTTGGGCATCGCTAAGAAAAGTTTCACAGAGTGGTACTCAGTGTGATGATGAAGTTTCACAGAGTGGTACTCAGTGTGATGATGCGATGATATACCTTTCTCTGAAAAATAGACTGATATCTCTCATGGCTCCATGGGAAGGAATTTTTGAACACAGGAATAAACACATCTGCGTTTTGTAACCATTCCTTCCTTTAGCTTGCCCACCACCTCTGAGGATTTATTGAAACTTTCCCGTCCAGCAGTTTGTACGGCAGCTCCAAGACACAGAGAATCTCTATTCGTTCCTGACAACGGGATACCTTGCCTAAAACTGACCCTTAACCTGCATCCACACCATCAGCATTTGCCAAGGGCAATGAGCGCTTTATCCGTCCCCCTCCGCCCTTCCTAACCTTCTTCACGGTCATGTCTCCTTTAGCTTGGGGAAAAAAGTCTATTATGGGAAGTTTTCTTGAATTTATTTTATTTTTGATTGCTCTGTGTTATTTGCTGTACCATATTGTAAGCTAACAATTTCTCAGCCAGCATGCAAACAGTTCATGTAACCACATGTGAAGCAACTGTGTGTTAATAACATAATAATTGCTGGATGATCAAGGAAACAACGTTTGAGCATTTTAGATCCTATCAAGATAGTATGTACCTTTTCTACAGGTATTACTGTCTTATTTTGTAGGAAATTAGTTATATTTGGGTTTTACATAACAATGCTTTATAATTCTTGCCATTTAAAACAATAAAAAAAATGCTTGCAATTTATATTTTTGGAAATAGATTATTGATCTTAAGCAAAAGATGTCAGTACATATTTTTAGGAAAAAAATCAGTTTATAGTGCTATTTTCAAACCTAATTTAACATCACTAGGGTTTTAAATTTATTAATAACTTCCATTAAAATCTTGGTTTCTAGCGGTCTTAATATTTATATTTGCTTAAATATAAATATATTTATTATATTAAGATATTTGCTTTATCCTGAATATACTATATGCTTTTTTTTAATTTTATTTTTTGAAAATGTAAAACATTTATGTGATTATCAGAGTCAAACTTATGAGAAAATACATATTCAGAGAAGTTCATTCTGATCCCTATCCTCAGCATTGCTGTTCCTGTTTTTAGCTTTTGATTAACGTCTTCAGAGTTTCTTTTTGCCAAGAAAAGACAACATGTATGTATGTATGTACATACGTTTTCTCATTCTGTTACACAGAGGATAGCATCCCTTACAGACTGTTCTTAACCTTGCTTATTCATTCAACAGTATTTCCTGGTGGACAATATACCTTCCTAGTAATTTTAGATATTTCCAAGAGCAAGACTCTACTCACTACATATTTTTGCCATTATTTTCTTGATTAATCATGAACATACATTGTTCCACATAAAATTTAGACAGTATTTATCAATTTTCCAAGATAATATCATTTGTTTTTTTATTTACCTCCTATCCAAAACTTTAGTACCCTTCCAGCAAATAAGGTGCAGTTATGTTTAATTATATAATGGTAATACAATTAATCCTGGCTGAATGAAACTCAGACCACTCTCCTATAAATGAAGGCGAATCCATTTTGGCTACGTTGCCTCAATGCTGACTTATACGTAGTTCAGCAACACACTCCCATGTTGGTGTCAGGTGGACACAGTGCTTTGGTGGTCGCAGCAGAAAGGCATCTTTCGTTTGCCAATATGTGGTTTATACTGCCATTACCTAAGCCAATGTTCTTCCAGCTGTAGGCTGTATCCCATTAGCGGATCAGGAACTTAATTATATGTGTTGAGAAACACATTTTTTTTAACGTAAAAGAATGGCATATAATACAATACAAACTACCAGAGTGCATGTGATAAAGATTGTTTTCTGCAATTTTATTTCAATTATATAATGCAGATATTTTTGTAATATATGTAATATGCATATACAAATAGGCATGTATAAATATGCATATAGAACCCTTCACACATAAAACGCCCCCCTCTCCCATGTGTGGGGTGGATGTGTGTATACAGTTGCAATGTCAAATGTATTTGCATTTAGTGATAGCCAGAAAAGTTGACAAAACACATATCTAAGCTATTTAAATGGTAAAAAGACATGTCAAGAATAATCTCCACCACTGGCCTAAGTGAGATTGGTGAACGATGAAATTTTCAACTCCAGGAATATGCATCAATGTGTCTGTGCTTAAGTTTAAATATATATACAAAATTATTCATACTAACTAGATATGAAAAGAAAACAATTTCCTATCATCTAGTGAGGAAACATTGTAAAGTCTTCTCTCCAATATTTCAACATCTTCAAAAATATAAATTCAAAAGTAGAGACTGCGTGTAGAAAAAAATGTATGAATAAATGTGAGAACATATTTCTGGAAATGTCATACAAAACAACAAGATATCTAGTTTTATAGAATTAAATAATGATTTCATATAATCTGGCCACACGAACTCAATAGCTTTCATGTGTTCATTATGAATAAAAATGGGACTTTCAGAATAACACTTGCAAGCATGTTATACTTGCAATGTTTGTGCCACTGTAAATTTCATATTATCAACTAATCATGGTTTCTCAAAGAGAACTAAATATTTTAATTTCTAATATTTTTAAAGCTTTAGCTAAACTTCTAGAAAAATATGACTTCAGAAGCTTTGCCAAAAATAAGAAAATACTAGTCATCAATATTAACACACGCTTCAATGTTGAAATCTGAAATCCTCCTAGATACTATTTAATTAAAGAAACATGTATTTGGATAGAATGCATTTTCATAATCACCACATGTAGCTCCTTGCTCTCAAAGTGGATAGCAAGGTCTGAGCCTTTAAAACTTCTCATGTGAAAAAATGGGAGACACAAAATATTATGTTAGAATGAAAGGAAATGTTTTTGCAGGGGATAGAAGATTTAGCACAACGTATTTATCTCCTACATATTTTAATCGCCAAAACATTTTTATCCTAGTGAAATTTCTCTTCAAGTTCTGAATTTAACATGTGTAAACACATTAAAAAATTTTACAAATTAGTTATTTTGTGTACTATATTTATAAAATAGATTGATTCAAAGATACATCTTGTCTGCAAAGCAGAAGATTGTGCAATTATTTGTAAAGTAGATCTATATTGAGAATCCTATGTAAGTAAATTAAATTTCCTACTTTTTCTTTCCCACTCATACACATACAAGCACAACCACAACACTGCTTGCAATTTGTATGAGGGATAAAGATGCTTTTCTAAAAATTACTTAATTAATTATTTCAAAACTTTGCTGGACTGGTTTGGTAGCTATTGCTTTTTGCCAGCTAAATCCAGAGGACAAAAATTTAAGGGTATACGTGTTAGAGAACAATGAATTTAACTATTAAAATCAATCTTATTTTGTCATTTATCTCTCCTTTGACATTTTAAAGGATTAATATGCTTCAAATACGTTGTCAGATTAAACTCTACATATTGGGTGATGACTACCAGTTCTTATACTTTGAACATTGTAGTAGGCTATTATATGCATACTACTTTTTGGACTCTTTCATCTTCTCTACTTTTTGGCACTAGAGTTTTTCACACTTGGAAACTCCCCCACTCCGCAAATTCCCCTTTACAGAACAAAGATGCACGACCACCTTTCATTTGGCATTTGTTAGAAGTGAATTGAAATGTTATTCTTTTTCAAAGAACTATAATCTTGTATTTTTAATTAAAAAAATTAACTGCATCTTGAGTTATATTAAATTACTAATGATCCACCTCACTCAATATCTCTTAAAAATATTTCATAGATGATTCAAAATGAATGTTAACATTAATTGAATACAAATTCAACTTGTAGAATTCGATGATTTTTTAAAAAAGTAAATAATTTCTATGGAGATGAGCTGTGCTATTAATTACTCGCGTTGGCAGCTCTTTTAATAAGGTATCGTTACAACAATCCAACAATTAAAATTCTGCTGACCACGTGGCATCTATAGTCCACAGTCGTGGTCCTCAAATAGCTAGGCTATGCTAAGTCTTGTTATATGTGGAACACAATTCAGTAACTCTAGTCTGAAAGCATGCACTAGGAGCTCTCATATGCTCCTTCTGAGCATCTTCACATCTTTCAATGGGACATCCAATAAGATGGTCTGTATTCCATGAAGAAAACAAATAAGGGGAACTCTGACCACATTAATGACTTGGATGAATGCCAAAATAGGGTTTTGATTTCTTAAATGCCAACTGTTTATATCATCTGAACTTTACCTACTATGATTAACATCACTCAAACCTGTAAATTATATTATGGGAGAACATCAATCCAGATCCTTTATGCTCAAGATTGCTGTCAGAACAGCAGCTAGAAGGACAACTATATTCTTTGATTATCAGAGCCACAGAACCCTGGGTAAAATGTTTCAAGAGTTTTATTCCAAAAGTCTTTGAATTGTTGTGTTCATCTTGAGTTCATCATGCATGGGCCTTGAACATACTTGAATATCTACACAGATGTTGATTTACTCATATTTTTGTTAGAATGATTCATATTAAATGGAAAATGGTTATGTAAAAATGGCCTTTATATTCAAGGTTATTAAGTAACTTCTTCAGTACTATGGATAGAAATCAGAATTATATTCATTTTAAGACTCTATATAAATTGCCTAAAATAAAAAGGAACATGTTTAACAGAAATAGATCTTAAAAAATGCATATATTTACCTTCCCTTGTATTGATTTTTATTGATTTCACACTAATTTGTGCTTATGTCTGTTTATGCTACTCTTTGCTTATTTTCCATTAATCTACTGACTGGAAGAACAGCGGATGGAGTTAGAGTTTGTTAGGACATTAAAGGAATAGATGGTAATTAGGACTGATTAATGAAAATCCCATGGTTTTAACAATTTTTCCAGACTTAATAATTGAAAGGCTAATAAAATAGTTGCACCAAAACTAAAAAGTGGGCTTATAAATCTAATCTTTCACTTTTTGTGTGAATATAAATGATTGTTTTAAAGCAGTAACCTGCCATATACAAAATCTCAGCCACCCTATGAGACTTGGATATAAAACATGAATCACATTGTGTGGTCACCAATTGGCTGGCTGAGGATAAGACTGCTTGCTTTTGAGTTGGATGACCTCCAGAACTGGGCATAGCAGCACAGGAGGAGAGCAGGATAAGTCTAAAAGCTTGTGTGTTCCCCCTTTTGTTTTCTTTGGATTTGCTTGTATATACAAGGTTGAGAGAAGTGTGGCAGGTTGAAACAACGAACATCTAGTTGTTCCTCTATTGATCAACTTGTCAGTTTTTATTTCTCTATTTAATTTGAACTAACAGAATTAGAACAGAGAATCAATAAAGGTAAGCAACCAGGAATTCAGTAAAAATGTCCTTCAACAACAGCCACTGGTCTCAGCATCTCATTACAGCCACACTTCACTAACAGAAAACAAAAACAAAACAATGACAACAAAAGAACATGTGTTGAGGGCATTAGAATGTTGATATGACCTCAAAATGATGGGTTGATGCTGGGGGTTCAGGGGAATGAGGCAGGCCTGAACAGGTGCAGCCCAGGGGATTTTGGGGGCCATGAAACATTCTATATGATACTGTAATACATGTGGATACATGTCATTATATATTTGTCAAAATCCACACAATGTATAACTAAAGATCCCAATGTGAACTATGGATTGTAGTTAATAATGTATCAATATTGGCTCATCAACTGTAACAAATGTATCACACTAATGTAAGGTGCTAATAAAGGGGAATCTAGGAGAGGAGAGTGAGGGGGTACATGAGAACTCTGTACTTTCTGCTTCAGTTCTTCTCTAAACCTAAAACGGCTAAAAAAAAAGTCTATTAAAAATTTTTAGAGAATGACTGGGAGGTTTGGTCTAATAGTATGGACATTTATTAAAAATAATCATCAATGTGTTTTGGTTGAACTTGACATTAAGCTTCACAAAATCTTTGATCTAATAGCCCCCACTTCTGGGTAACATTACAGACAAAACCTCAGTGCAGAGGATGTACTGATGGAATCTTCTCGGCCATATACATTTTGCTGTAATTTCTATCAGTCAATCAGCAAGCCATAGGAATGCTGTGCTTTCAATGATTTCCTTTTAGAAGGCGGAAACCACACTCCAAAGGCAGGCACACTACATAGCATAATTAGCCTCCTTTTAGAAAAAAATATGCTTCAGGGTCTGGAATCTCTTACCTGAGGTTCCATGAGTAAATCCGCTCATATCAATAATTGCTCACTTGAAGGTGTGAGATAATATTTAGATAATGAGCTTTGTAAAAGAGAGGACAAAGAGATGGATGAATTAAGATCTCACAAATAACTGCATATGAACATAAGGGTTTTGAACTTGCAAAGAGGATATTTTCAGGGCAGAATAAAGATACATGTCTTAAATTACTGGAGAGAAAGATTCTGATCAACCAGTGCAAGACTACGTCCCAATTTAATTGGCAGATATATTATCTCTGCATTTCTGTTCCAACATAGTTTATTAAATTTATTATGCTATTCTTTTTACCTCTATTTTTGGTAAAGCAACAAGGTATAATCTTGAAATTAAAAGGGAAAGAATGAAAAATTAAAATGGGAAAAAGAAAACCTCATGGATATTCAAGCTTCTAAGCGTTCAGACTGAGGATCTGTTATAGATTACCAGTCCACAGACACTGCGCACTCAAGGTCCAAATCGAAGGTTGCAGAAAGATCTACTCTGTTCCTTGGAGAACAGATGTTCTCACATGAATGAAATTTTCCTTAATAAGCCTAAATAACTAACTTCTTAGAAGCAAATATGTTTTATTTAGTGTTTTAGTAAACAGTGTTGACATTTTACAATAAAAGAAATAAAAAGTGAAGGAAACAAAAGACAGTAAACAAATAAAAACACAAATTAGCCTTCAGGCTAGATTTATCCATTTTCTCATCTTTTTTTTTTACCTCTTCTTTTTCTCTTTCTGATCACAACATGACTCTCCCCAAAAGACTGATATAGCCTCTTTATCAGGCTGAAACAATACATATCCTTTATTTTCATGATCCATTAAAAAAATTCAAGATACCTTGGCTATGCTGAACATTGTCTTGTCATTCCTCTACCCAAAAAACTCCCTCCGCTACCCCAAGCCCTCCACAGAACAGTGAAACTCCCTAAGCTGGTGCTCAAAGCCTCAGAGCACAGCCCTAGCACTGCCTTCTAAATTCAATCTCCTATTGCTTTCACAGGTGAAAACCCAATCAAATTATTCTGGTCTAGTCATTGTCCCCTGAATAAGCTATTTCCCTTAGGAAACATTTAGGGACATTGTTAATGATAACCAATTAACTAACCAATAAATTGACCACGGGGTAAAATTAACTTCAAAGCACTTGTCTCTCAAATGTGACATATCTCCCTGATTTGACTCTCTTCCCTATAGTCTATTGTCGTAGACTGAGCATAAAGTATTTATTCATTTACTTAATTATACACACAGTGGAATACTATACAGCTATTTAACGAATAGGCCTGTAGACATCAATATGATTACATCTCTAAAACATACTCTTGAGAGAAAAAAGTAATGTCAACATTTTAACATAGGAATTTTAAACACTCAAAGCTGTACTATATAATCTCGTGGTATGTTAATACATCCATATGCCATAAAAATAGAAAAGCATGAATGAGAATAATACAATTTCAGAGTGGTGGCTACCTCTGGGTGTGGAGGATGAAGAATGGTAACTGGAGCTTTGGGTTGTATCTTAAGTGAATTTGACAAAATAGTCGTTAAATTTTGAATTGGGGTGGAGGGATATGTCATTTTTGTTTTTGCTTTTTTGTCCTTGACTATATGTTTGAAAGAAGTTGAAAACGCAGTAATGACTGCACCCCTAGAGGAACGGATTGGCTCCAAATTTAGTTTGAATCTCTGCTTTGCCACTTTTTCAGTTGTGTAATGTTGGGGAAAGTTACCTAATCCCTCTGATTCGTTTTCTCATGTGTAATCGGGAATTTCTGTTATTATTGTTTTCTTTCCTTTTTTCTCAACACATACTCTTCCTCTCTGTGCCTAGTGCATGACAGGTTATTAATAAATTAACATGTTATCTCCATGACATGTCCCTCAGCTGATGGAGTCAGTCCTAGTCATTCTTGAGCTTCTTCTAATATTTGATCATCTCACCACTTCCTCCTTCCTTGAACTCTTGTCTTTTGCAGTATCTTTTGGAATTTGTAATATCTTTCTCTTCCAGTTTTTATCCCTAATTTTTCTGACTGCTCTTTCTGTCTCCTGCACAGACTATTGTTTCTCCAACAGTTTCTTAAATATTGATATGCCTCCCTGCTTTCATCTGCTGCTCTTTTCTTACTTCCTATATTTTCCTTGGTTGGGTTCACCTCTTCCAATTGCTCTAACCACAAGTTACTGGTAGCTACCAAAGAAGCAGGCCCATCCTAGTGTCCTCTCAGCTCCAAATCCAACTGCCTACTGAACGTTTCATTTAGATTTTTCCAGAGATCGCAAATACTCAAACTACACATGTCAAAACTAAATTCTCCTTTTCAAAGCCTTTCTTCCTGTGAAAGGTAGTCCCTGACTTTTTGTATGTCATCCATGTAGTTTCACCCTCAATGTCTCCCTCTGTTATCCTACACACGCAGTTCCCAAGTCATATGCTTTCTCGTACTTCCAATGTTTTCCTACCTCTGTTCTTTCCATCCTGATTTCCACTGCCTGAGACCCACCTTCTTATTTCTCTATTGGATTAGTTCAAAAGCTTCCTTTCTAGTTTTTCCACTTCCTGTTTTGCTCCCCTCATCCACCTACTACATTGCCACCAGGCTGTTCTTTCTGTAATAAAAAATGTAAATATCACACCCTACTTGTATCTTTTAGGGGTTCCTGAGAGACCTGAAGAAGAAATCCATCCTTGGCATGGCGGATGCAATTCTGTTTACCTCTCCAGACTCATGGAGCTCGTTTCCATCTCACACTTGACCGCAGTCATGCGTCCAGCAAACTTTCTCACCACACTGATTTCAGTCCTGTTTCCATGTCTGACTTACTCAGGGATTTCTTCAAAGTAGCGACCTTATTTATCTCTCTCTCTCTCCAGCCCTCCATAATAGTAGTACCTAGTAGGTGCACAATAACTATTTGCTGAACGACTAACTGAAGCAGAGCACTTTACATACTTATTCCAGTAGACATATCTGTGTTTATTTGTACTCTGCTACATGAGTTGATTTAGTTAAGGAATTACACTATCCATTTTTTTAATATTCCACAGTTCCTAGTACAGCCTTCCTAGAAGGCTCAACATAAACATCTCATGAGGGAATAAACACTACTTGGATCAAGTAGAAGAATCGATGGTATCACGTCTTAATCACAAATGGTTCCCTCCTAAAAAGAGAGCCTCCACTGAGGGGGCCATGGAAATCCATGGGGTTCAAGTTGAAGGGAAATATAAGAGAAATAATTGGAAAGAGAGAGAATAATCTGTGAGAACATCAACAAGAATATTGACTGTTAACCACTCCTGCTAGAGATAACCTCTCCTAGCTCTGGAATTAATGATATATTTTGGTGCTGCTGATACTGAGACTTGAAAGTTTTCCTGTAAATACTAGAAATGTTATATGCTATTGGGGGCAAGCATAGGATTAAGAGAAAAAATATTTGCATTTTTATCTATTTCTGGCACTTTTTTTGGACTATTAGCTTTGTACATGCTAATTAACATTTCTAAGACTCAATTTTCTCATTTGTAAAATGTTAGTAAAGATAGCAGCCAACATTTATTGAACACTTACCGCAAGTCAGGCATTGTGCTAATATTTAATATGGATTACTGATTCTAAGCATCAGTATATCCCTATGAGTTAGGTGTTGTTATCATCTTTATTATTACTCCATTATGCTATTATATAATATTAGGTTAATATATAATATAATTTTATTGAATAGATTGTGAGGATTAGGTTATAAATGTTGCAATGTATTATGTTATATATAATATTTTAACTTGTATTTTGTGTTTTAGATGAGTAAAATTAGTCACAAAAAGTTTACAGAACTTAGGAAAACTCAAAGAGCTGGTTAGCAGAGGATAAATTTTCAAACCAGGAAGCTGCCTGCCGTGTGCACACTCACAAAGCCCGTGCTGTGATGTCAATCATCGATGCAGCCACCTGGCCGGACGAGCATGAGCATCAGACAATGTGTGGCAGACGCTGGCTGCATAGTGATAGTCAGTAAAATGAGGTAATAACATAAACACAATACGTGTTATTCCTCCTTGACCCTGAGAACTCTGAGGTCAGAGGCAGCCAAGGTCATCTCTGTCCTCTCTCACGGTTTCTAGAAACATTCTTTGTCCATTTTAGAGACTCATCAATTATTTTATGAATGACTCATTTTATGAATGATTCCTTTAATGACTGAATTGTTCTCCATAAATAATGTAAAACAAATGGCCTGCTACTTATTTAGCTTCATAATAACGTAAATATGATGCCATGCATCATATTTGAATGCCATGCATCATATTGAAACAGGCATTCCTGTCTTCCTCCTCAGGATGGTGGGTGAGAGCACAGGGACGGAGCAGCACTGGGACAACTGGAGCATCTCAACGAAAGTTCAAACTCTATATAAAGGAGGGCTGGGAAGCCCTCCCCACTGAGGAATCAAAACAATCTTAAAGATTTGACTTAAAGTGTTACCACAAAGATTTTAAGAAATCTACCATTTTAAACCTAATTTCAAAATTATAGTTAATAAAAAGGGTCTTTTTCTCTTGGCTTTTCAAAAATCAAATTGAGGAATAATTTGTGTAAAATAAATGCTTTTATTTTAAATTCATTGTCTTTTTACAAATTTATCCACCCATGTAACTATCACCACAATCAAAATATAGATCATTTTCAGCACCCCAAAGGGTTCCCTCTGCTCCTTAGTCAATCCCCACCACCGCCATCTTCAGGCAACTATGGAATTGCTTTTCTAGGGTTTCATGTAAATCGAATTGTATAACATGTATTCTTTTTAGTCTAGCTCCTTTCACTAAGCTAAACGCTTTTGAGATCCATTCATGTTGTGTGCATCAAGACTTCATTCTTTCTACATTGCCCAGTAGTGTTCTACTGTATGGATCTATTACAATTTGTTTATCCATTCACTTTGGATGGAAATTTGAGTTGTTTCCAGTTATTGGCTAGTAAAGCTTATATGAACATTTGTGTACAAGTTACTCTGAGAAAATATGTTTTTATTTCTCTTGGGTAAATACCCAGGAGGGGAAGTCATAGATCACACTGTGTGTGTATATTTGAGTTCACAGAATCTGCCAAAATGTTTTGCCAAGTGATTGCACCATTTTACATTCCCATCAGTGATCCATGAGAGTTCCCACCTGCACCGCATCCCCTCTAACACTTGGTTTTTGTCAGTCTTTTTAATTTTGGCCATTGTGGTGGCTGCTCCTCAACTTTTAACAAAGGCAATGGTTTTGTAGCATAGCTATTATTTATCATATATACGTTATCATGCTGGTAGTTTTTAAAACTAAATTGTGGGTCACAATTCACAAGAGATTGAGATTAACATTTAAAAAAGAGAAACAATAGAAACAAAAGTATCTGAGAGCATCACATGGAACGAGGTACGCATTCATAATGAGAACAATATCATCTGTAAGGGGGGAAAACCGAGTGCTGGGGAGGAATCTTAGATCTCACAATAGTTTTTGGCTCTCCAAAACCCAACAGAAGCTTATTCCTTAGTTATTAATTTCTCTTGGGTTTTATCGGCTATCACATGAGTGGCACTGGCCTTGGAAAATATCCCAAGTGCATGCAAGATAAATGCTAGAAAATTACAGTGAATGAATGGTTGTGACTGGAAGACTTTCTCTTGACCAACTGCTCCACCTCCGTCCCACAGCAAGAGGTACGTCTGTGACGCTGCGGGCTGCCGCTGGGGCCTCCTTATTGCTTATGCTGGATGCCTGGTGCTTTTGTGTGGGACCTGAGCTTTGAGAAGTAACTAGAAAGAGTTTATATTTATTTTATTATTTAATTCTACAAAAGTTATTCAAACCATTCGTATGTCAAATGCTGAGAACGAAAAATGTTGACACCAGGAGCCAGCCAGTGGCATGGAGGTCATGTTCACACGCTCCGCTTTGGCAGCCCGGGGTTCGCTGGTTTGGATCCTGGGCGTGGACCTAAACACCACTCATCAAGCCATGCTGTGGCAGGCATCCCACATATAAAGTAGAGGAAGGTGGGTATGGATGTTAGCTCAGGACCACTCTTCCTCAGCAAAAAGAGGAGGCTTGGTGGCTAATGTTAGCTCAGGCCCAATCTTCCCTGCCGAAATAAATAAATAAATAAATAAATAAAATGTTGACACAAAAAGAATATCTAGGAGCTCTATAGGTGAAACATTGTTTTCTCAGTTGAAGCAAAAGTTCAACAAAGTTATTCTCTCAAAAATTTTAAGAAATTTTATTTTAAAATTATTTTACTTTTGCTGCAAAAATGATTATCTTGAACATGTAAAAAATTATTATATTTGCATTGCTATATATTTACATCAATTGCTACTTTCCATATGTAATTCGATATATTACCCATTACATAAGTAAATAAATTCCTTTAGATGTTTCTCAGGAAACAGTTATAAAGTTATGTTTCATGTTAATAGTGCTTGCATTTTTTATTTAACTTTTAACTATAAAAATTTTATTTTGTCATTTTTAATCCTACATTGAATATAAAAGTAATATATAAGGCCCAGGTATACATATGGCACATAAATAGATCTGTGGTATTAAAATTTCATGGGGGAGGCCACCAGGAAAAAACATCTATGAAAGGATCTTTAGGGGGCCGATAATGAAAAAAGCTTAAGTAGTACTACAATAAAGGAACATATTTTAAAATAATAGTTTGTTTTACTTTTATAGTTATAAATGATTATATAACTACATGTAAAGATACATAGTTATCTAGTTATATATATATACTATATATATAGTATATATACATGTATATGGATATCACACACACACATACTTATGTGTACTGGTTTGGAACATAAGAGACATTTCTTATTTCATTTTTATTTATTTATTTATTTTTATTTTATTTATTTTATTTTTTGAGGGAGATTATCCCTGAGATGACTACTGCCAACCCTCCTCTTTTCTGCTGAGGAAGACTGGCCCTGAGCTAACATCCGTGCCCATCTTCCTCTACTTTATATGTGGGACGCCTACCACAGCATGGCTTTTGCCAAGCAGTGCCAAGTCCGCACCCGGGATGGGAACCAGCGAACCCCGGGCTGCCAAGAAGCAGAACGTGCGAATTTAACCACTCTGCCACCAGGCCGGCTCCCCACATTTCTTATTTTAGATAGTGGTAAAAAACACTGAAAAACATGGAGACAAGGAGATGAATCAGACATGAATCTTGATGATAATGATACATCTGCCCTTTAATGACTATTTCTTAGATGACAGACACTGGTAAACACCACATAAGCATTCAGTATTTCCTTCCATCCTCTTTACATCTTTACGTTTATATATAAGGAAACTGAGGTTCTGAGACAGGAAATACCGAATCTTACAAAGCAGATTGGTGGCAGACCTGAACTTTGTCTTCTTGACCTCAAACAATGCATAGTATACTAGTTATATGAATAAATAATGATGAAAACATGAGTAAAATATGCCCTTGATTCTGCTTCATCTGTAAAATAAAGCTAACACTAGTACCAGCACCACAGATGATTTTTGTGAGGGTTAAATGAGACAATATTTGCAAAGGCTGAAAGCATAGAAACAGCTCAATGATTCCTAAGGTCATAGATGGATATTATGGAGGATAGAAACCTGCCAGAAATACTCACAGTCCAGTTTCACATGCCACATTTACAGGGCCCTATAAATCCATGCAAGGACCAGGGAAATACAGTCATTGCCATGGGTATTCAAGAAGCAAAGGTGGCCATGGTACGTGGACAAGATGAATGCAGGAGAAAGACCTTTAGCTGAACTCTGAGAAGTGGATAGGGCTTTGGAAAGGCAGAAAAAAGAAAGAATTTATTTTAAGCCAGAGCCAGAATAGAAACAAGATACAGAGCAGGAAATGAGCTTGGTGTTCAGGGAATCAAACGTGGTGAAACACAGACTTGGTGAATAATGGGACGCAAATCAAAATAGGGAGGGGAGAAATGTGTGCTCAGTTCTTTGAGCAATTGGAAGTCACTGACAGTTTCTGATCAGATGAACGAAATGATGCCTTTTAAAGCTTGCTTGTGACATCATATAGAAGGAGGAGAAAGATTTGATACAAGAAAACTAGTATTGACACCTCTGCATTAAATCAGAAATCCATGCAGAATGAAGTGGATGAGGATGGCCGTGATGGAAATGAAACAGAAGTTCAGGTTGGAGCAGACATCTCCATTCTCACCCCAAAATAATCAAGTGTTTGGGTATGATATAAGGAAAGGAAGCAACTGATGACAACTGTGATTTCAAGGCCTCAAAGAATATGAGAGAACATGGCTATGAATAATGCAGGGGTAAATAAAGGGATGTAGTAAGTCTTTGATTTTGTACCCAAAATATCTAATATAATTATAAGCACAGAAATAAAAGATAGAATTAGATAAAACATCCTAAGTCAATAATATGGTCAGATCCTAAACTGTAATTTTGGAAACCACCAGCACAGAGATAATGACTGAAGGGCTTAGAATGGATGAGTTGTGCAGGGAGGCTGAGAGATGTGATGAGAACTCGCATCTACGATGTCAGGTGTATTGTCTCTGCCTGTATCAGCAGGAATTTATTCACAGATGCCTGTAAGATCTTTTCTTTCTCTTGTCAAGGAGGACAGATCTCCGTCACTCAAATTAGGCTATCCTTGCATTTTCCCTAAAGCGTCCCTAGAAAGATGAGGCCTTCCATCTGCCACATAAGCAAAGCAGCACAAAGAGGTTCAATGGGGAAAACTGCCACCCAGCATATCATAGTTATTGTCAGGTCCCCTAAAATGCAAGGTTTCCAAAAAAAATTTGTAACATATATGTTCATCCATTGATTTATCTATACTTTTGTTAGAAATGTTGACGTGATGAAAGTTTTCTTCATATGCACAGGATATCCTAAAGCACAAAGAGCTGCATCCTCATTTTGAGACAGACAGCAGAAAGTTCCTAGACCTCAGATGACAATGCATAATGATTCATTATAAACTATTCACAGAGTCCATCTTGTTGCTCTATCCAGGTCCTTCTATAGGATCAAATGAAGCAAATGCCGCCATTTACCAAACTAAAACACAGGATGGGAAGGAAATTTGAATAACAAATGTTACTTTGAATGTTAATTTGAAGTTATAGTAAGAGAAAATTCTTTCAAGTAATTAATCAATATCTCAATATTCAATCCTTGCTGAAATAAAAAATATGAATAGAAATATAGAGAAAAAATAATTGAGATTGAGAAAAGGCAACTGAATGCTAATAGATGTAAAATAATTTGTCTATATTTACTTTTTGTTTTGGACCAAAAATCTTATCAAGGCTTAAATGTTTTTAGCTTTAACATCATTTGTGAGTTGGAACAACTGATTTCAGGAATGTTTCATCAATTAGGCAAAATTAGTATGTATGAATATTGTACTATGTATGAATGTAGACAGTATGAATACTGATGGGATGTTATTCCATAGAAAAACTTAATTCTGAACAACTCTGTCTACAAAACGGGCTTCCCTGTTTAGTTTAATTTTATTTTCATGGTGCATTATTAAATTTGTCTTCTTTTATATTTGACGCAAAGTAAATGATAGCAAATTTCACAAAAATCCTTTTAATAAACTGTGTTTACTTGAAAATAATTTTCTATTGGTAGAGGATGCAGAACAAAACAGATTTAATTCATACTCACTGTGGCTGGGCGGCTGGCAGGGAGCGTCTAATAATTGAATGAACTTGTCTGTAAACGTCCAGTTTAGACATGCATCGGCAGGAAGTGTGATTGGCAAAACTGACTGTTACTGGTTTGGGGCCTTGAGAGAGAGGCACTGTAATTTCAAACAACTACAAGGAAGGGACAAAAAGAAGAAACAATTACATAGATGCTATAAAGCATTTTTATGGTAAATGTTGGAGCCCAAAAAGAGCGACATTAACTCTTTATAATCAGCTAGTGCTGCACAATACATGCAGGATGCTTAAGAATTTTACGATTACAACATAAAAACTGTTTGGTTCTAATCAGGTATCCTTAATCAGAGTAATAAATAGTCCATATGCTTATTGCGTGTCACTACTATAAAGCATATTAGAATTTTGATAACCAACTAATCGTTACAGAGCAGAGATATGGCAGACCAATGCGTTCAAGGAAAAAGAGATGTTTCTGAGTTCTAGGTTATTCCAGGGTTTGAAAAAGTGGCACAGATAAAAATATCTTTGTGACGTAAGAGCAAAGCTATTGGCCACACAAACTAGAAACGTTCGGTTAAATCCTATTTTATGTAAACTGAACACACAGCTTACATAAAATACATAGGTCACGAAATACATAGATGTAAAACTGATTTTCATTCCAAATTAATTTCTATGTCAAAGTAGTTTTACGTTTGTCTGAGATCTTTTATGAGTTGATTGTTTAAAAGAGAAAAAACGTATTCATTATTTAATAGACAAGGCTTTGTTTCTGCTATATTGATAAGAGCATTATGAAAATAATAAGTTTAAAATAAGGTAGGAGATTTTACATGATTGTGGATTAGAGTCTCAAAATTTAGTTTAACTAAAGTCTCAATTTGAATGCCTTATTTATGGAGAACTTCTCTTCCTTCTGAAAAAACAATGTTTTCAGTTGAATATACAAATAAATTAATGATTGAGTAAAACTAAGTGGATTTAAACTCTTAAGTTCTTAAAAATCTATATTAGTATCAGTAACAATGGTGAAAGTGAAATCCTGGCCACTAGCTGCTGATACGATCAGTTTGCAGTAATTTAACTACAGTTGACCCACGCGTTAGTCGCTGCCTTTATGGTAATTGGAGCAGTCTAAGAAAGATGACATGCTCCAGAGTCCTGTGACCTGACCCCTTGCTGTAATTTCATGCCAACAGTTGAAGATCATTAAAAATAGTTAGGGAATAGAATTAGTTGCCAATTTCGTCCATAAGCACAGGGAGATTTACTGAAATAAATTGCACATTTTCCTCATGTGAAATATATTCATTCTATATTCCTTTAAAAATTCAGCTACTTTCTTAGCATAAGTGCCTTAGGAGGAACGGGCACAGGATCACACCCACACAGGGCACCTTTTTTAGCAACCCTACTTATAAGTTGCGTGAACTTGGAAAAGTCATTTAATTTCTCTAAGCTGTACATTTCTTTCAAAATGAGTAAACTGAGGATAACATTTGACCCATTACTTCATGGGACTGTTATAAAAATTATGCAAGCTAATGTATAGGAATGTGCTACGTATATTGATTGTTTCATAGATTTAAGTGTTTATTAATATTTGCATATATTCCAGATTCTAGACATTCTCCATAACACTGTCTCTTCTACATACATTAACTCAACACATGACCTCCACGTATCCCAGTACTATGATTTTGACCAGTTTCTTCTCTACAAAGACATTGGTTTACGTGGTTTGGAACAACCTTTCATTAGGTGAAATGTCACACTGGCAGAAATCTTTTGCACTATGTGTAACTATTGGGAGAGAGAGAATTTTGCATGTCTACATATGCTACAGTTTTTCTTATTTCTTATGACATCTCTGGACCCTACATTAAGAAATAGCATTATAGAAGAAATCTAAAGTGGTTTAGAAAATAAGCCAATATGTCAATAAATAAGAAAATAAATTGCTAATTTAATTTTTATATTTGTATAATTTATAATTACTTACTTAAACTCTCTGACAGTGGAAATGGTAGGAAGATGGACAGGTCAGTTCACAAAAGCCTAAGAATTTATGTAATAGGCAGTTAGATATATGCGCCTAGAGTTTAAGAGAGCCATTTAAAAGTCATCCACATTAAAGCTGTAACAAGTCTTGGGCAGTGATGAGATTACTTGGTGAGACCACTCTGAATGAAAAGAGAAAATGCCTAACAATAGAAAACTGGGGAACAGCAACAATTCAGGGGTGAAAAAAGGCAAATAACATGAAAAAGTGTGACATGAAGATGGAGAATCAGGAGGGGGTACTGTTAAGCCAAGGGAAGCCAAAGAAAGAGAGGAGAGCTTCAAAAAGGCGGCGTGTGTGGTCACAGGGTGAAATGTCTCAGGGAAACCCAGCACGATAAGGATTGAAGGAAGACACTGGGTACCAGAAGTGGCTGTAAGGACTGTGGCAGGGCGGGGGCTGTAGGACAGGAACAGTGGTGGGAATGGAGAGACAAGAAGAGAGGCCCAACATGACTGGAGGGAAAGGGCTCAGAGGGCTCAGGCCACAGGGAACATTTTTGCTTACAGAATACATGTAATCATTGTAGGATTTGGCACTGTCTCAAGTGACACAAGGCAGAACAGAGCCTGACAGAGAAGGATAAGGCACTGTTTGAGATAACAGCTATTGTAGAAGAGTTGATGATGCTTTCCCACCCCCAGGCCTCAGTAGCATCACTCCTACTCTCAGTGACTGCTGCCATTCCACACTCCACCCTGGCGTGTTTTCCAAAGGGAAAGAGATCACAGTGAGCAGTGTCAGTGATCGAGGATAAACTGCAGTCATTCCTGGGTGGACAATGTCCACAGTCAGGACCAGCCCATAAGTGGTCTTCAGGAACTGGGGCTTTGAAGAATGTTCTAGCAAGATGGAGAACAGTTAAATGCACATTAGGAAAAGTTCCTGGAAAAATAAGTCTGGCTTTACACTCCTAAAGGGTGGAAGAGGCTTGTGTTGGTAAAGACACTAACTAAAGGATAAAGGAACAGGAAGACAGGCACTAAAAATAATTCACTGTTTACAGAATTGTTTTTTTCCTGAAGAAGAAGACTCATAAGCCTTAAAATTACAGTACAGCTTGAGAGAAAAATCGACCTCCAGTTAACTAGTTAGGTAAAGGGAAGTTAAATTTTACTTATTGATGTTTCATTTCTCTAGTTTGAGTCTAAGTAGGCAATTGGCCGGCTGAATTCAGTTCATTTGATCAAAAAGAATAAATAGGCTAAAATAATTAAAGTAAAAAAAGCCCTTTCCTCTCCTGAAACACATCTTCCATCTCCAAATTTGGACCTGAGTTTTTCAGGATGTTTTCTTAATTCACTAATTGATTGTGTCGGGACAGAAACTTTTAAGGGTCCAGAGAAAGATGCCTTTGACCAATATTCAAAGTAGGAAGATTCGTGACAATTGACTTTTATTTACCTGTCAACTTCAGAAAAATTAAGAACATCTACCGAGAGGGGTCGTGTGTGTGTGTACATTAAGACATCATCGTACTCACGCTCGCTCATATCAGACACCAAAGAGGCCTCTTTCATTTTCCAGTTTCTTTCTGTACTAGTCTTAAGTGTGCAAATCTACAGAATTTTTTTTCACTTAAAGTGATTAAATAAGGTTTCTAAGATCTTTTTAATAAATACAGTAAATTCCATTTTCTTCTTTACAGACCAATTTGTGAATTTTGTATAGCTATATTTAATCCCTATGTTACTTAAAATATCCGTAGGCCTTTTTCCCTAATCAGTTAGCATGTGCTCAGAAAACTTTTTTGAACTGAAAATATATTAATGATTAGAATCACATTATAAATTCACATGTCCCCCTCTCAAAATAAAAAAATATATTTTTCAAACAACTGGCCACTTTCCTTCTCTAGAAGGGAAGTTCTTACAGCTTAGAGAGATATAAGAACAACCAAGAGCTTAGTCTTGAAAACAGATGGACACTAATTACAGTTTTGCATCTGCAATTTACTATGTCTGCAACTTGCAAAAATTATCTTTCTTTAGCCTCCATTTCACTATCTATAAAATAGGGATAATAATGGTGGTGATTTCATAGTAATAATGTTGTTTGGATTCTTCAAAATTGAGTTGAACCTTTGTTAGAGGGATTTCAAAATTTTTGCTTGTTTAAAATCTATCTTTGTTTAGATTTCAATAACTGCTTATTGAGAACTCATAACATCCAAGCCCTAATCACCTCGCTAGACCCTCAAGATAACAGTCATCGATCAATGACTCTTGGCCCTATAACTCGTAGTTAAGCAAAACCAACCATAAGAAGGAATTAGAAAAAACTTTATGATATTATGTTAGAATTTGTTAAATATCAAATAGTTTACCACAAATGTTACTAGTGAGCAAGAACCTGCAGTTTAACTATTCTGAAATCTGTGCTTGCCACTGTAGAAAGATCTGAACCAACACAATGACTATATATTTTCTCTCAAAAGAGCCACAGTCTATGCAAACATATCACTATTTGAAACAATAAACAGAGTCTTTATATTTTAATAAAGTAAGAATCCTTATACCACTGTCAGACTGTTTTGGTGCTTGAATGTGTGCACAATAGGACTTTCTACTCTAGATTTAAGCTCAGAATGCAAACTTTTATGTTCAGCATTAGCTAACATCTCCATGTACATGTGTGTACTTAGTAAATACTAATTGATGATGATGACATAATTTGATATTTTGAACATGATGATTTTCCTAGAATAGTTTTATACTAGACAGGCCACTGCTGTTGAACAATAGATGATATTTAGGATCTAAGTAGTAATAAAATTCTTATGCAGCCTGATGCTACACTATGCTAGTAATATATGCCTATTAGAAGAGTTGCTGGTTTTAGAAAAGATCAAAAGGACTTATATAATGAGAGCATTTAAACAAGGCTGGAAATTGAACAAAACATCTGTTGTGTATTCTGTAAAACTGTAATAAACAAGAGGAAATGGCAAGCATTTCCAACTGAGAGGTTCCCAGTTGTTATCTGCTAGAATTCTGTAATAAGAATATTTAATAGTCACTTCTCACCAACAAGAATGGACTTAAAGTCAAGCCACATCTTGAAACAATAGGTTGTTTACACCAGCATAGCAACAGTTGTAAAGCAACAATTCCTACTTCTACTTATCTTGCAGGCTATTCAAGAAAAAGGTGTAGAATTTCCCTACTGAGAAGATCCTACACTATAGTTCAGTACTAAATTCTAAAGAAATGTTTGTGTGAATAAAAATATGACACAAAAAAATGACTTCTTTTACAACATCTTTATACCCAGAAATATAACCAGCTTCTCTTCAGAGCATAGTATCTTACTACCATATTTAATTTAAATATTCCCACCTTGAGTCCATTAATTAACTATAGAAACAATCTGTTGCCTCAGGAGAGCATGATTAATAACTATAAAATCAGATAGAAAACCTGTACTACATTTAAAGAAATAATCCTTAAGAATAGGAAAAGGTGAAAATTGAGGGTTCATTGTTAACATTTCAACTGAGTATATCAACCACACGGCCCACTACCAAGGGCATATGGAAGTTAAATTGGGTCTGGGAAGAACATGAGATGGCAGATTTTAACAGATTTACATGTAATATTGAGTTAATTTTAACATATTGTTATACATAAAATGTATATACTGTGCTACAATGAAAATAAAAACCCTAATTCAGGAGTTTTAGAAATACCGAATAAAATTTGTGCATATCAGTACCTTGAGTTGGAAAAATGTGATATTTTAGTAGATGCATTAACTTTTTTCTTAAGGCAAATGTTATTCTTAAAGAAACTTCTGATAAACCAGTTATTCGTGTAGAGTTTTTCCACATCTGGATAAAACCTGATTTCCAACAACTGTGCTTGCCAAATATTAATTAGCTAAAGATTCAAAACAAACCACATTCTACTTGTTGAATACACATGAATGTAATAAATTAATCTTCCAGACTACAGTGTTCTGTTTAATTAATGGAAGAACCATCTCTGTCTCCAGTGCAAAATAACACCTCTAAGCTTCACTCCACAGTAGCACATTTTACTTAAGTTTTAATAAATTTTGCTGTAAAAGAAAATTTTATGAAACCCTTAGTTTAACTCAAACATAATCTGGAATGCTTTTGCTTACATGCTTACATTATTTCTTTATAAAATAATAAAAAAATAGCTGTTTCTTTTGAAGATGGCAACATAGGATTTTAAATAATGCTGTTCATGTATATCAGAATGAGCCAGAGGCGGACTTGCTCCAGACCGGGCTGGCCTCGTCAGTCGGCACTAACGAACACAGCTGAGAGGCTAGAGTTTCTTCAGCGCTAAGACCAAGATTTCCAGGCAAGTCCCATGGATTTAGCAGTTCTTCTTTTCTCATTTCTATTTTCAGTGAAACTCTGTAAGGTAAATACTAACATTTAAATAACTTTTTAATCCAAATGTTTGGCTCAAAAGCAGATGACTTTCCTCTGTTTCTATTTGTGTCATCAAATAATTTACATTCTGCAAAATTCACTTTCTACTTTTTGGTTATATCTCTTAAATACACAACTCCTCAGAAGATATACTTAAAGCATATGTTTATGGAAGAGGTCAAAAAGACGTCCAGTCTACTTAACTTCTCACAGTCACTCAGATAGCAGTTGGGGAGGACTTTGAACCCGTTGCTCTGAATGTGTTCATGTTGGAATGCTCAGTGCATATGGTTTTACTTTTCAGCTAACGGCTGGCGTCCTCACACATTCTGATAACCTGCCCTTTCATGGAGCCCCATAAAAAAATGTCTATGAAGTTTCTATAAAACCTTGGGTTTTACATTAACCAAGGTACATTGTCCTTACAATTTATATGATTCTAATTGGTTACTTTTGTTGCTAAAAGATGCATCTGGAACTCCTTTAACTAAACAAAAACTCTTTTTTTCCCTCAGAAAATACAGTAGTAAGAAATTTCCTTTTATCTTTGAAAGAAATTATCACATGCTCCCATTTATACTACATGGAAAATATAATAAAATAAATAAACTCAGGAAAAGGTATTACTTCAGGACAAGCTTTTACAAGCCACAGTAATAGTAAAATGTGTTAAACACAAATGAAAACATTGCCTTCAGGAATTTCATGCCCTGCTCTCTCTCGGTCTGTAAACCTCCTTAATATGCATTTCCACAAACCTTGGCACTTCTCTTTCACAACACTTGGACGACTTTTCATTACTGGATAAATGCTGCTTTTCCCGCTAAATTGTAAGCTCCATCAGTGTAGCGTCCATACATCACTGTATACCCATCGCACAGCAGAGGGTGAAGCACCACATACTTGCTTAATTGGATTTAACTTAAAATTATCCCTTTTACTATTAAAAAATTCTGAGTGGATTGTTTGGGTGGGAGAAGGGTATGATATCACAAAATCAAAGGGAGAAATGGATGGGGCTATCAGTGATTGAATACTGGCTTTCCCTCTTCTCTCCTGATATATGAATCCTCTAAGTAGTAACCACCACACCAGGGCTTCAAACAACATTTATTGATGTGATGTTTCCTCCCAAATCTATAGCTAAAGATCCAACTACCACTGTAGAATTCTAGAATTTATATGTCCAATCTTCTTCTGGTGTCTCCATATTCAAAACTCTACCTTTGACCCCAAATCTGCTCCTTTTATTTAAGTATTCATTCTGTTTAGTGACAACTACTATGCTACACCCCAGGGGAATAACCAAACACAATCTTTGCTTTCATGGAATTAAGAGCCTAGGTAATAAAACAATCTGACAGACAGGTAAGGTAATGATGCTAAAATATGGGCAATAAAGGGTACTATCAGAGCATATAACAGGCTGTCATGGAAGTGACATTTATGTCTAGGCCTAAGGTTGGCTAAAAATTAGCTAGACAAGTGGGGAAAAGGGGGATGGAGTATAAGAAGATGTTTCAAACCCAGGGTACAGTATTGTAATGACTTGGAGGTAAGAGATATTGACATAGTTTAAGGAGTAAAAGAATTTGGGTACTTGTGGAAAATAGCAGTTGAGGGAAAGAGCATTGAGGCTGCAGATTTAGGTAGCAGCGAGATGATGGATAGCTCAGTAAACTATGCTAAAGGATTTAACCTAAAGAAGAGTAACGCTCAAAATATTTAACGACTTAGAACATTTGTGTCAACCAACCAGAACAGATGCTAGAGCAATCCAATTAGAAAAGACTAGCTTATCAACAGACTAGCTGAATGCTGGCTCAGTCTCAATAAGGCAATGTTACTCAAGAATTTCGAGCAGTATCTGATTTATCATTTAGAAAAGAAAAAACTACTGCCATAATGTGGCAAATGGATTGGAGGGAAGTAAGAACGGAGGTATGAGACCGGTTATCAGGCTTGTCCTGTGGCTGAGATCAGAGTGGATCAGTAGAAGGAAGACATTACATGGATTCTAGAGATGTTTGGAAGATAGACTTAACAGGAATTATTGACTGGGCTTTCAGTCCAAGGAAGAATAACTTGAACTGAGCCACTAGATGAATGGTGCCATTTACTAAGACAGAGAATACCGGAAAAAGAAGAAGATTTACTTACTTGCTTATTATTTGTGAGGGTGGATGGGCATCAGGGGACTAGGTCATAACTCCAGTGTCACACAGATTGATTTTGACCTTCTGAAGAAAAGCTAAGTCACAAGGTTGAGTGGGTGGTATGGAAAACATGAGAGAAGTCTGAGCCGGAAATAAAGATTTGGGAGTAGCCACCATGAAGAGCAAAGAGAAAGATGAGGAAACCTGAGGAGGGTGTGGAGTCAGAAAAGAAGGTGTCTTGGGGCAGAACCCTAAGGAATGAGTACCTCAGTTTCAATTAACTTCAAGTTTTTAATCACAAAAATCTGCAAATCTTTAAAAAATTGAAAGGCTAAAATGAAAACTACTCTGCTGTTATAATGATACATTTCAAAACACGACTGCTTTGCAGATCAGAATTTATAAGAATTGTGCTTATTGTAAATATCAAGTCTATCAAAAAGGATCAAAACAAAACTGAAAAACAACATAAGTCAACAACAAGAAACCAGACAGACTTCAAAAATTTTATAGGTAAATCCTGATTTTTTCACGTGAGCAGATGACTGGGACAAAGTAGGTAAAATTAATCAACATCATACATCTATTATAAGAGTAATCCTAAATTCTGTGAAGCCTGGAGGTGCAAGGAGATGAAATACAGTGAGAATTGATTCCACATGATCTAAAAGAGACAATTTTTTTATAGAAAAAAATCATATTTGATGTTTAAGTACTGAGGATACTGGACCAAATTTTATTTCACCTACATGTACCTTAAACTTAGCTCTAAATGCTCTTTTTAGCCCTCAAGCCTGATAATTTCTAAAGCCTAACCTCTTTAAGCTTCCAACTTGACAGAGCAGCTTGTAGGCTGTTGTGCACACATAATTATCCTTGAATGAATACTTCCACTCTGAGACCAATTACGTGAACATGGGATCTAATTAGACCAACATAGGGAATAAACATGCAGCGGTCACAGAAAAACCACTAATGGTTAACTGAAGACTGAATGTCTTTATTTCCCTTACTAACAATGTACTGATCTGTTTTCCAAGTTCAGATTTACCTAAGGTACACCTGTTATCTATCTGGCACATATGTAGAGTGACCATGTACTTACTAAACCAACAGTAAGAGGAACAGTATGTTGACTTTTGCTCATATTAACTAGACTGGGGAAAAAGGGGGAGAATTTTCTCTGTTTGTTAAAGAAACAGATATGTTTAAAAGATTGAGCTAAAATTTATAGCATACACTTTTGTTAGGCAAAAAGATCAGATTATTTAAAAATTACACACGTGAGTTAATCAACTATTTTATCATTATTAATCTTCGAGGCAGTAGTTTTAAAATCTGGTTCCACAGATGAAGACTAGGGTAAAGGAACCAATTCCCTGAAACTGTGGAAGAAAATGCTGTGGATGTGTCTATATTTTCATTTTTTCTAGTGAGAGGGTTCATAGTTTTTATGTGGTTCTAAAAGGGGTTGTACACTAATTCTGTGGTAGGCACTCAGGTAATTAGTGAACAAAACCGACCTATTTTTGCCTTTATGGAGGAGGTAGACATTAATCCAATAATTATGGCTATATTATTATAAACTATATGATTATAAGCTATCGTAAGTGCTATGAAAGGGAATATGGGAAACTATAAAACATTTAAAAGAAATTCTGGGTCTAATCAAGGAGCCCAGAAAAATCTCCTCAAGGAATTCCTTGAACCACATGACACTTGAATTGAGATCTGAGGGACTGGCACCTGGGCAAGAATGAGACTAGAAAGTCAAGATGACTTAGAGGTGTGTGCAAAGGCTCTGGGGCTGAGGGAGCACGGGGGTTCCCAGAAATTGAAGGAGGCCTACAGCCTCGGAGGCACAAAAAGTTAGGTCAGGGGATAGTTATGTTAAATGATGATGTAGAGAAAGGCAGAGGCAGACATCCAAGGCTGCGTCAAAGATTTTGGTCTTATTCTAGGAGCAATGGGAAATCACTGAAAGGCCTTTATGCTGGGGACTGACAACATCGGACTTGTGTCTTCAAAAAGATCATGTCTAGGGGCAATTTAGAGAATAGATTAGGAAGGGGGACAGGGAAGTAGGGAGAGCAGAGAGGATGCTATTTCATTAGTTGGAAAGAACATCAAAAGTATCCTGGAGTACAGAGATGGTGGGAGACATGGGGATTCAAGGAATTTGGGGGATAAAATTAACATTTGATTTGATGACAGACTGAATATGTGAAAAGAGAAGGGAGATGTCAGAGACCACCCCTACGTTTCTGCCTAGAGATGAAGTGAGACAACGAAAGCAGTAAAACTAGAAGACCAGGTGATTTTCAGTGTTGCTATGTTGGGGGTGAGTTTGGTGTTGGGGAGAAAAAGCTTGTCTGAGGAACTATTACACAAAACATTTGGGTATCAGTATCTAAAGAAAATATATTTTGAAATATTCACTTTAAATATTAAACTAATATTAAATCAATATTACTCTATAAAGCTTGAGATATTTTTAAAAGAAGAGTCATTTAAAAACATTTTCTCTGTATTAACTTAAGGCATAACAGAAGAATTTGTCGAAGAAATTAGTAATGAAAAATAGCTTTGAATATTGTCAGTGGGAAACTGATTTTCACCAACAAAATAAATTAACTATAAAAAAACAGGAGTTTCAAGAAATGAAGAAACAAGAAAATCCCAACACTGCAGTGGTTATTATTCAACTCTACATCTTTACAATACAAGTGCTTTGAAAACAAAATTTCATCTAAAAACCAAATTCAATAAGACATTCCGAAATGATAAATAATGAGCTCTTAATAGACATATTTTGTTGGTAAAACAATTCTTCAAAATCTATCTTTTAAGTCTGTTCTATGTCATTTCATTTTTTAAGAAGATATAGTTCTTTATTCTTTGGAAAATGCAATTGGGATATCTAGACCTTTTGATGATCAACTAAATTGATATTTGATTTAAATCAAACGTCATAATAATAAATAATTCAATGTAGGACACATATCATAATGCTTAACTGAATTACTTTAAAACATACACTATTAAAGGTATTCCAAAAAATACATTTAAATTCCTAAATCACCCATCTTTATTTTCTCTTCTTAAAAAATGACATTTTTTCAAGAGTTTCTGTAGGCCAAAAGTCCTCTTATGGAGTTTGGCTTGAATATAAAAGCAGCAACATTTTTAATATTAATACCTTTTTAAAATAAATGTCACCTTTTGGAGAATATCCTACCAGCATAATTATTTCCAGTTGATAAAAAAAATGTACTTAGTTCTAACACTTATTAAAGGATTTTTGAAAAATCTGTTTTATACCTCAGGATAAAACCCAAAATATCCAGTAAAATCCGTTTAATTAGAATTATTTTATCCAGAATAGTATGCAATATAAATCTGTAATTTCTTAGCTAACTAATTCTTAGTGTTTGATAAAGATTCAAGGGGAAGGGGCATGAACAAAAGAGAAGTTTCGCTGTGCCCTAACACTACAATTATTGTTATTCTATTAAAATACTAGAATTTTGTCAAGCACTGAAGTGCTATCTCATAATCCACAAACACATAGTCTGATAAAGCTTCTAAATGCAAGGAAAATATTTAGAGTCATACTGCTTTTGTTGCTAACACAGGCTAGAATGAACTCTATATTATTTTGCTGTACTTACATGAAACAACAGAATAAACTACTTCTGGCTATGCTTAACTATGATAACAACAGGAATGATGAATGATTCCAAAGCATCACTTTTGAACTTTGTTTTTAATCTTGAGTTAGACAGAGGCAAGCTGAATAGAAAACACAAGTTTATAATTTATTTTTCATTTCCTCTCGCAAGTCTTAGTATCTGAAATGGTTTGTTCCATCATCAAGTGTGTGAGCCCTATAAAGAAATACAATTTTTTTACAGAAAGGTATTTGGAGTGTGTAATAGGACAATGTCTCCAATCTCAGAGATGAAAATATGATTACAACAAAAATTTTGGAAATTTTCAACCAGAAGGGAAAATGTAGTTGAAGGAACTGAGGTAGTAACCTTAACTTTCATTTCCACTTAATTATCTTAAAATAAGAGGAGATTTTATTAGTGGGAAGCATGTCGATCAGCTAAAGTTTGTAGGAAATGAAACTTTTAATATGTGTGTTCTATGTATAGACATTACATAATTTAGAAAACTGTTAATTTGCTGTCATAGCACATGATACAAATCAAATCTGACTTCACATTTAAAAAAAAACTCATTGTTCATTCTAAAGGTCAAAGGACATTCTGAATGTACCAGATTACCTATGCTATTCCAACTCTCATAATAGACTGCAAAAGCCTTTTGGAGCAACCACAGTTTGGTCTTTCAGAGAGAAGTCTGCATTAGCCCCGCCCACAGCACTGGGCTTCTCCAAACATTTCTGTGCAGAGGCCAGTGGTGCACAGCATTTTAACAACACTCCATGGTTATCAACAACACACAACCGTGTCCTGTGACAGCCAGCCTCCTTTCCCAAGGAAGATCTACAATGCAGGTTTGTGTGTCTGCTCTGAAAACCCCAGATCCAAACGGAACCTTGAGAGAAGGTTCTTGGTTATTTGTTAGAAGCTTAACATGTAATGCGATGGGACTTTCTAGGTTCGTCAAAATACTTGAGATTTAGCGTCAGAATATTTCCTTTGCTTTCTAAATGAACACAGTGAATATGTTCAGTGTGGTGGCTTATTTCAATAGTACGCCTCTGTTTCACAGAACATATACATGTGATTATATATTTTGAATATGCAATTTGTGCTATATCTCTATAATCAGAAGACTTAACCATTTAAAAATAATTTATTGCCAAATGAAAATCTTTATCCTTAAAGATCAACATGTATGTGTGTGTGTGTGTGTGTGTATGTATTTACACGTACATTCATATGTATATTTCTGATTTTCTTCACTTGGCTTTGATACCAATATATGAACATTGTTCAGATAGCATCAATTATTTTCTGTGTGATATTATATCATCAAAACCACAAAATATGGAAAAATTAACTTCATTGCTCAAAGGAAATACATGCAGCCCTGAATTGAACTAAGTTACTTTAAAGGGACCAGAGTTTAAGCAAATGACTCCCCAGGGTAAGGGTTCTGACGGAGAGAGCCCCAGGGCAGAGCGGACACACCTACCGTCTTGCTGAGGTAGCTTGTGCTGGTGTTCATGCACTGTTGCCCCTCACTGTTGCAGCAGCCCCCACATCTGTAGACGGACACACATGGAGGTTTAAAGAAGGTGTTTGTGGCTGCTCCAAACTCCTTCCCCACATCTATACACACCTCACGTGGCATGCATTGAGTCTTTCTCCACTCATTATCAATACCTGTCGAGTCACAGGGAAGGGCATAAGTTATACACAAGCCACCAAGGGGAAAAGCCCACAGCAGTTGGAAGTCACTCACACTGAATTTCAGATTTTCAGATTTAAGTATAATACGTAACTTTAAAGAAATAGTTGACAGAATCCTAACTTGCCGTGTCAATAATATTTAACAGAGCAGCTAAGGATAATTTCTTAAAAAACTAATTTCATCAGCCATTTAACAAGCTAAATTAGGATTATGCCGCCTTAAAATTACACCAATATTCTACAGAACTATATTTGGTTTCCTTTACTTAAAAAAACGAAAACTTCATATATAGATGCCTGGAAGACCTGCAGAGAGAAGGTCACGCTCATTTGTTATACGGACGTACTATTTTTGTAACCTCAAAGCAAATATAAACAACATGATCTAATTTTTCTTTTTAAACTGAGATGTAACTGAGAAGATAGCTATGGTTTTGGACTCAAAAATCACTTTCAGGCAGGCTATTTAGCAACTTTGGGTAATGTCACGGTGGTAGGTATTTGAAACGCAAGGATATTTTCCATCAAATGGGACATGTATCCTGAACTAAGTTTTTTTCCCAGAAAGTCTAATTTTCCTGTTCATGTTCTCTCTTGGAATTGTTTCCAATGAGTTAGTGGTTTACCCATAGCACTGTTGACTCTTTAAACACTGCATTCCAAATGATGTACTTCTTAAATGTTCTAGTTAATTTTCCTATATTTCTCCTAAAATAAGATTTTTGGGGAAAAAAAAGACATAATTATTGGTTTTTCCACCATGAAGCCATTTTGTTTGTTTGCTTTTGTTTTCAAAGTAATTTGCAATCTCAAACCTTCACAGTGATTAATATCTAACCACTGAAGGGAGTTATTTTCTAAAAGTAGGTCCACGAATTCCTACTGTGCCATTTTATGCAACATCATAATTTTTTGTGATGTTCTCTGCTAGGTCTCTCAGTAGTTTGACAAAAGTCCAGCTCTCAAGCCAGTTACCTATAAAGCAACAAGGCAAGAAGGAGCATTTGAAAAGATGATTTTGGGTGATTCAGAAATTAAGCATTTCTAAATCCAAATCAGAAAGAAAATTTATTTGCAATTAATTTGGAAGACACAAAATATTTAGATGATTTAACTGACAGTGTATGTAAAGGTATCTATGGTTTTAAAAATTTTACAATGGGATATCACCTCAATTAAGAAAAATTAAACTGTGTGGAGATGCACGCATCTTTCTATCTGTATATTTCACGAAATCACTTAACCACTCAGAGTCAAATCATCAAATGCTGTAGTTTGAAAAGAATTCTTTATTTCCTATTTTCTATTTTTCTGTTTACTTTCTGCCCTAAAGGTATTCAGTGGTACAAATGCTGAAATTAAAGGACCAGGCTGGCAACTTTGACTGGGTTGATAACAAAGTTTATTATATATATTTTTTCCCATACTTACTTTTCAAGATCTCTGTGTTATAATGTGCTGCAGCAAATTTTATAGTCTCTTCTGTCCTGGTATTGACGTTGGACTGCTCTCTATTATGTTGCCAGCCTCCTTTCCTTAACTGACACTTGTACATTTTCCAGTATTCTGGGTAGAGCACGGTCATGAGTTCATCTACACTGGACACCGCCCGTAACTGCTCCTCCAGATCTTTGCCTGCATAAGTCTGTCAAAGAAATATGCAAGATCAATTACTTACTAGGTTAAGTGGCTTGGAAACAGATGCATTAAAAAACAAAGGTTAATGTTATATATGCTAAATCCTTATTAAAAATATTATTAGTTATCCCTGAATTACTTAACTTTTCTTGGTAAAATTATATTAAGATTTTAATTTGACTCAATATCACAAGTAAAGTGAAATTCAATACCACAATGAAAACGTAAAATATGTATTTGGTTTTTAAGACAAAATTTTCATGAGATATAATTTTAAAAATAATTTCTGAAGTAGCTTGTGTAAGTTATAGCTGTTTTGTATAACTGGAGAATTTATAAGATTGAAAATTTATTTAAGCTCATATTACCCTCCATTATAAATGAATTAAATTGAAATCCACTCTAACACTTTGCTTCATGTTTAGTTATCAGTATCAATAAAATATAACTAAGCAGGAGGCTTGAAATTAGGAATCTTACTTTTGGATTAGTAGTAATAGTAATGGAAGTAATTACTTCCATTGGTGGAAGTAACAGGAATAGCAATAGTGATGAAAGCTATTTTAGAACAAATAATCACGTGAAGAATGGGATTTCAACAACAGCATCACATAGAAGGTTTCTATTTTGGTAGGACCTCCCAGTATTCCCACAAAATTTGATCATCAAGACTTATTCTGCTATGAAAAAGACATGAAATAGTTCAGAGAACATTAATTCTGCTGATAAATAGTTAACTGTCTATATTAGTGTATCCAATTAAGCAGAACATTTCAAGTTATATTCAAGTAGTTACCACCCCTAAGAAAACATACAATGTTTTTTTCTAAATTATACTTTGAAATTATGGGATAACGGGACATTATCTATCTGCAAAGTGAAATATATCAAATGTTTATTTTATATTACCACGATTATCCCAGCTTTAAAGTCTAAATATGTAAGTAAATACTTTGGACTTCGTTTCCCAAAGTTTAGCGCGCATAGGATCAATGGGAGAGCTGTTAAAAATGCAGGGAACTGCCCCCTTCCCCCGCCAGGCGTCTTAGATGGAGATCAAGAGTCCACATTCTAAGAAGTTATAGTTTTCCTTTTCTAACTTTTAAAGTACAAAATTAATATATTTGCTTTAAAAATCAAAATACTCTTTAATTGAAAGTCTTTTCACCACTATTTTTAATAATCCAAGTTATTCTGATGTGGGTGATTTTTGTACTACAATATGAGAAATATAATCTAACATAGTTTTCTTATATTATCATAGAGCCTCCTAGTCAGTATTTGATTATGAAATGTGTTCTTTCCTATTAGATAATAATAATGGCTATATATTTTGGGGTTTCCTCTTTCTTCATTTAGTGTGTGAATTGAGCATATCACTTAATCTCTTTGGGTCTATGTTATAAAAATATTGATTTTAATCCATTCCTTTCTGGAATCTATAGGATGATTCTTGATATGCCATAAGACTATACGAAATAGAATTCCAGTGAAGAGATGGAGGGTGGCGGTGGAGAGGAGATCTTAGCTTAAAGGAAAATGACACAATATCTTCACACAGTTTCCCACAATTCAAATGTTGATGAAATATTTGTCTCAGGAAAATCTCACATATGACACAAAATTCAAGAATCAGAAGTGTTTCAGAGTTTAAAAGGATGCCTACTGGAGAGAAAGATGATAAGAGTACAGGGGTCAATTTTTGGTCACTGCTACCTGAAGGGAAACAACATGGATGGGTTTCTGCTTGCCTCTGCTTCCTTGAACAGCCCTGGAACAAAGGAGGAACACGGGCATGTGTGACTGCTGGGTCCCTGGGATTCTTTTCCCTATAACTCAACCGGAATTAAAGTCAGGTTGTGACCTAAGCTGATCACATGAATCTCTCATTTCCAGAACAAGCATGAGCATTCACTCTACCAAGAGGAGCTGCAATACCACACACTGATGTCATACGACACAACGAAAGACACACACCACACTGTTAAGAAAAGGATAGTGGTGAAGAGGGGCTGTCAATTAACTAGTATATGAAGTTTTAAGGCAAATCACTTTTGTACTTTAAAATTTAGAAACGGAAAAAAATTCCAACAAAATTATATCTATAAACATTGTTACCCAATAGATCAATAGGAGAAAAATACAGCATATAATTCCTAACAGAGAAAATGCGACAGAAAAAATGAAAAAAAAAACATACTAGTAGAAAATAAAAGTTATTATGGTTATACTCTTAGGCTGAAAAAAGGCTTCCTAAAGGTGAATATAAAAATAAAATGTAAACTCTCTGTATGGTAGAAAACACTGTAAACAAAATAAAAAAGAAACAATAAATTAGGAAACCATTTGCAATAAATATGACGGATGGAAAAGAACTCATATTCTTAAAATATTGCATGAACATGTTAGTGAGAAAAAAATAGACAGCTACTTCAATAGAAAAATGGGCAAAGAGCTTGAACTGAATATTCACAAAGAAGAAATAATATATATTCGATGATGGCAAAAGTGAAAGAAATCATAATTCCTTTGATCCTGGTGGGAGTACAAATTTCTACGGCTATTCAAGGAAAATGTGCTATTTCAAGTTGAAGGGCCTTAAAAACATGCTCTATTTTAGACAGCAAATTAGCTTTGGAATTCAATTTCCTATCCAACAGAAGTGGTAATATAATTATGCCATATATATCTACAAATTCATCACGAGGCTGTCTATAATGATGAATATAATAAAAATCTATACAGACAATAATAGAAAATTGCTTAAGTAATATACACTACAAACAAAAATTAGCACAGAAAGTAATGACACTAAAAAATGATGATACAGATGTATAATTTAGACATGAAAAGAGGTTCATAATATATTCCATGAAAAAGCAGAGCACACAATTTATACACATATACACAATGTTCATATATACAGTACAATCTTTTCACAAAACAAAATTTCTATATAGATAGATTGCATACATGTGTGGATATTGTCTTAAAAGATAGCAACAGGAACAAAATAGTTTTCTTCTTCAAATTGCAGGATTAAGGGAATTATTATGTTCTTTATGCATTTCCATATTTTAAATTTTAAATAATAAACATATATAACTTTGTTGTGTGTTTGTGTGAGGAAGATTGGCCTTGAGCTAACATCTGTTGCCAATATTCCTCTTTTTGCTTGAGGAAGACTGTTGCTGAGCTAAAATCTGGGCCAATCTTCCTCTATTTTATGTGGGATGCTGCCACAGCATGGCTTGACAAGTCGTGCTAGGTCCATGCCCAGGATCTGAAGCTGTGAACCCCTGGCCACTGAAGCGGAGTGTGTGAACTTAACCACTACACCACCAGGCTGGCCTCCACATATAACTTTTTATTATCAGAATAAAATTTTAAAAGTAATCATCTCTAAGCATATTGGGAGTCTATAGCCTTAGCTCTCATTTCAGCCTTTCACTTACTGTTCTTATTTCTGTATAGAGCATGGCTTTGATATATTATTTAATCTATAACAACCATTGGCAAAACCAGAAGCTATCACAGACAAAATGGTATAAAAGTAGCTTGATACTGAGTAATTAATTTACCTATTCACACTAGACTTTATTATATTTGTGTGGTGGAAAAACAAGCTTTAGTATTAAAAAATCCAGATTTCCATTCTGGATTCAGACTTTATTTAACTGAGTAACATTACATTTCATTTCTTTGAACCTCATTTTACTCTGTAAAATGGACATGAATCTTCCTTACAGAGTTTTTGTGATGGTGCAAACAGACATTTGATATAGAAGTATATTATAAATCTTGCAGCCAGTAATGTTGGGATTACTGGTCATTATAACATCTTTAGGGAACCAAAAAAAGACGGTACAGAGATGTTTTTCAGATAAACTGAATTTTTTACACAATTTTGAATGGTAACTCTGAGTACTGTACCACTTCTGGGACAGTATTTGCTTAGATCTGTCTTCTGCACTTTTGTTCCAAATGAGCAGCAACCTAGGAATTGAGCATTGTCAGCTAAGCGATAGGCACTTCTGCGGACGTGGAGAAGATCAAAACCTTGTGGAAAGATACCACCAGCTAACCACAGCACATTCCTATTCTACTTCGAAAGAATTTGAAGAGGTCCCAGTAACCTAGAATGAGTTCTGAACCAGGGACACACCAAAATCTTTCAAGTGGAAGTCTGTTCTTTCTCAATGCTTTCTTGAGTCTTCACGTTCACTAATGTTTTCCAGAATGTTGAGGTCATTTGCTTGAATGTTAATAGATTTGTTTTATTTTTCCAAAGCGATTTGGTATGTCTTAAAATAGAAAGTATCTTACAAATGGATATTCAACTGCAATAAAAAAAGCCTCAAGTAATCTAAAAATGAATCTAATTTTGCATTCTACCTTGGAGGGACCAAATGGGAAGTTCCAGTAATTAACCATATGTAACTTTAGCATACTTTTTAGCATGTATGCATTTGCAAACAGCAACCTATGAGACACATTCAGTGGAAGAGTTTGAGATGTTACAGAAGCGAAAGCTGAGTGTACAATGTTGAAGGCAGGGGGCCACAATCAGGAATAAATCCCTTCCTTGATAATTCGTATTCCTAAAACGCATTCCCTTCTCACTCTAACAGGAGAAAGACGAAGCAAGATCTATGATTCTAGGAGAAGTTACATGATGAGAATGAACTTTGGCATTTTACTTGAGCTCTATAATTCTCCTTAGTTATGAAAAGTCATAACATGAAGTGAACATTGGAGGTGGCAATGACAGCAACCCCTAATCAACTTATCATCTTACACACATAGCTTGCAAAAACTAGTTTTCCTCTTGCTGCTCTGCATTAACTAGAGGTTGTTCAGATGCCTATTAGGGACAAAGCACAAGCACACATAAGTTGTCCTTCCTCCCAAGAACTGTGACAATGCAGAGTCAACGATAGGTGGGAAGCATAGCAGTCATCTCAAATTAATGTTAGTCATGATCCTGGGTTTGCCAATGAGTGGAAATTAGCTTTTCAAAAACCTGCAATCTAATGTCAACACTCCTTTCAAATAACAGTCTTAAGAGAATTGCTATGCCATATATAAATTTGGCACTCATTTAATAATTTATGGAGTTGAAAATTCATGGGGAAATGTATATACTTGAATTATGGAAAACTTCCTTTCACCTAAAAGCAGATACTCTTATCAAATAGTAATAATCAGAACTGAAAGAAGGGGTAAGAGTCCACCAAAGAAAGGTTTGCTCACACTACTGTATTTTCATGAAGTGGCCAAAAAAATCACAGGCAAATCTGGTTAGTTGTCCAGTATCTCTATATTTTAGGGGATGGGGGAAAATAACTTAATGTTCAAACTTGGAAATAAAGGATGTTTATACTTTGCTTACACTGTCCATATGCTATCTTTAAAAGTCTGGCACAAGATGGCTTCCATGGTAAATTCTACCAAACATTCAAACAAGACTTGATACCTATCCTTCTCAAACTCCTCCAAAAAAATTGAAGAGGAGGGGAAGATTCCTAACACATTATAGGAGGCCAAAGTCACTCTGATACCAAAACCAGACAAGGACAACACAGAAAATGAAAATTACAGGCCAATATCACTGATGAACATCGATGCAAAAATCCTCAACAAAATACTAGCAAATCAAATACAATAGTACATTAAAAAGATCATACACCATGATCAAATGGGATTTTTCCAGGGATGCAGGGATGGTTCACCATCTGCAAGTCAATCATCGTGATACATCACATTAACAAAATTAAGAAGAAAAATCACATGATCATCTCAAGAGATGCAGAGAAAGCGTTTGACAAGATACAACATCCATTTATGATAAAAACTCTGAATAAAATGGATATAGAAGGAAAGTACCTCAACATAATAAAGGCCATATATGACAAACCCACAGCTAATATCATTCTCAATGGAGAAAAACTGAAAGCTATCCGTCTAAGAACAGGAACCAGACAAGGATGCCCACTTTAACCACTCTTATTTAACATAGTATTGGAAGTCTTAGAGCAATCAGGAAAGAAAAAGAAAAAAAGGGATCCAAATTGAAAAGGAAGAAGTGAAACTGTCATTCTTTGCAGATAACATGATTTTATATATAGAAAACCCTAAAGAATGCACTAAAAAACTTTTAGAAATAATAAATGAATACAATAAAGTTGCAGGATACAAAATCAACATACAAAAATTAGTTGTATTTGTATACACTATCAACAAAGTAGCAGAAAGAGAAATTAAGAATACAATCCCATTTACAATTGCAACAAAAAGAACAAAATACCTAGGTATTTTATTAAAGAGGTGAAAGATCTGTACACTGAAAACTATGAAACATTGTTGAAAGAAATTGAAGACGACACAAAGAAATGGAAAGATATTCCATGCTCTTGGATCAGAAGAATTAACATAGTTAAAATGTTCATACTTCCTAAAGCAGTCTACAAATTCAATGCAATCCCTATCAAAGTTCTAACAACACTTTTCACAGAAATAGAACAAAGAATCCCAAAATTTATATGGAACAACAAAAGTTCCCAAATAGCCAAAGGATTCCTGAGAACAAAGAACAAAGCTGGAGGTATCACACTCCCTGATTTCAAAATATACTACAAAGTCATAGTAACCAAAACAGCATGGTACTGGCACAAAAACACACACACAGATCAATGAAACAGAATCTGGAGCCCAGAAATAAACCCACACATCTATGGACAGCTAATTTCAACAAGAGAACCAAGAACATACAATGGAGAAAGGAAAGTCTCTTCAATAAATGGTGTTGGGAAAAGTGGACAGCCACATGTAAAAGAATGAAAGTAGAGGGGCCAACCTGGTGGCGCAGTGGTTAAGTGCACACGTTCCACTTCTCAGCAGCCCAGGGTTCGCTGGTTTGGATCCAGGGTGCGGACATGGCACTGCTTGGCACACCATGCTGTGGTAAGCATCCCACATATAAAGTAGAGGAAGAGGGTATGGATGTTAGCTCAGGGCCAGTCTTCCTCAGCAAAAAGAGGAGGATTGGCAGCAGTTAGCTCAGGGCTAATCATCTTCCTCAAAAAAAAAAAAAAAAGAACGAAAGTAGACTATTATCTTACACCATACACAAACATTAACTAAAAATGAATTAAAGACTTGAATGTAAGACCTGAAGCCCATGAAAATTCTAGAAGAAAACATAAGCAATGCACTCTTCAACATTGGTCTTAGCAGCATATCTTCAAGTACCATGTCTAACTGGGCAAGGGAAACAGTAGAAAAATAAACAAATAGGACTACATGAAACTAAAAAGCTTGTGCACAGCAAAGGAAACTACCAACAAAACGAAAAGACAACCTAACAATTGGGAGAATATATTTGCAAACCACTTATCAGATATGGGGTAAATACCCAAAATATACGAAGAACTCATACATCTCAGTAACAAAAAACTAGCAACCCAAATAAAAAATGGGCAGAAGATCTGAATGGACATTTCTCCAAAGAAGATATACAGATGGCCAACAGACACATGAAAAGATGTTCAACATCATTAGCTATGAGGGAAATGCAAATCAAAACTGCAATATAACCTCACTCCGGTCAGAATGGCTATAATTAACAGGACAGGAAACAACAAGCATTGGAGAAGATGTGGAGAGAAGGGAACTCTCATACACTGCTGGTGGGAGTACAAACTGGTACAGCCACTATGGAAAACAGTAGGAAGATTCCTCAAAAAATTAGGAATAGAACTACCATATAATCCAGCTATTCCACTGCTGGGCATTTATGCAAAGAATGTGAAAACACAAAAGTGTAAAGATACACACACCCCTATATACATTGCAGCATTATTCACGAGAGCCATGACTTGGAAACAACCTAAGTGCCCATCCAGGGACAAAATGGATAAAGAAGATGTGGTATATATATACAATGGAATACTCAGCCATAAGAGACGATAAAATCTGGTCATTTGTGACAACATGGATGGACCTTGAAGGTACTATGCTAAGTAAAATAAGTCAGAGGGAGAAATTCAATTACCGTATGATCTCACTCATAAGTAGTAGGTAAAAACAACAATCACACAGAAACAGAGACTGGATTGGTGGTTACCAGAAGGGAAGTGGGGAAGGAGGAAAGTGAAAGGGGTGATTAGGCATGTGTGTGGTGGTGGACTGTAATTAGTCTTTGGGTGGTGCACATGCTGTAATCTACACAGAAATCGACATATAATGATGTACACCTGAAATTTATATAATGTTATAAACCAATGTTACTGCGATTAAAAAAAAAAGTCTGTGGCCCACCTGGTGACCGAGTCATTAAGTTTGCATGCTCTGGCCCATGCATCGACGGCTCAGGGTTTCAGTAGTTTGGATCCTGGGCATGGACCTAGCACTGCTCATCAAGCCATGTTGAAGCAGCATCCCACATAGCACAACTAGAAGGATCTGCAACCAGAATATACAACTATATACAGCGGGGCTTTGGGAAGAAGAAGGAAAAAAAAAAGATTGGCAACAGATGTTAGTTCTGGGCCAATCTTTAAAAAAAAAAAGTCTGGCACAAGTAATACACTATATATGGAAAAAAAAAAGTACACTGTCATGGACAATTTTATAAGATAAAGCAAAGGGAAGACTACTTGGTCAAAATTATCAGTTATTACGATAAGAAATTGACTAAAAAGTTTTAAAAGGAAATATTTTTGCTATTCATCACAGACATCATCTCTTTGTCTTCAGAAACAAAATTATCAGTAGGGGTCAATTTCTCATAAGGCAGTTATCAAGGTCAGTAACTCTACACTACCATGGAATTTTCTGCCTTTCTTCTCTGAAAACAGAGTCAAATCTAATCATTAGAATAAGCGGTTTAGGGAAAGAAGTTATTCTTTCCCTAAAATAGCAAAGGAACTTGCTTATTCGTTCCTTCTTACTTAACAATGGCATTTGTATGATGGATGGGCTGCAGGTTGTCCCGTTTCCTTTAGCTAACCTTCCATGCTAGGCAAATTTGTAAATTTTGAAAGTATATTCTAAGCATTTAAAAATACCTTTTTGAAGCAAAATCTGGGCTTGGTGGCAGAATGGAGAGGGTTTTGGATGTGAGAAATCATCCAATACATAGTTATCAAATTCACTTTTAAAGTCACCCTTGGGTAGAGAACCATAAATAAATATGACAAATCGACTGGCATCCCTCTGAGGAACAGAAATTTGTACCTGCTTTACATGACCTTAGCGAATCATTTTACCTAATGTTTCAGTGAAGGTGTCAGAGTCAGGATTCTTTCACCCACAGGTCACCCATCATCCATGTCTATACCACCCTGATGTGCCACAGATAGGTAACCCTGGAAGCAGATATTTAAATTTTAGTTTAATATTGGAAGTTTTTAATTGGAAGTTTTAAATTTTAATTTAATTTTTGCCTTATCCTCGGAAATGTTTTATTGTAAATTTTGAAATTAATGCCATAATAAAGAATGGACTATTTTTATATCTATTATTGATAGCATCAGTTATTTATTTTTGAAAAGTCACATTTTTAGTTTATCACATATATGAATTAAATAAAAAATCGAATATCTATTTCATCAAAATCTAAATTAAGTAGACTCTTAGAAAATATCTTGAATATTCATTTTCAATTGTTATTTTTGAGATGACTTTCTAATTTAATCAGAGACAATTAGCACTCTTATCTGTATAATGAACACACTGCACAAGATACTCTATGCATGCTGATTTCTTGCACCCAACACTGAAAACAACTTGTTTGCCTCTTATTGTTAAACGAAATTGATTTTCCTTCCTTGTAGAATGGCAAAATGATCTCAGAAATATTAATTCCAACCCTTTTCCAGATATGATTGCAAAAATAGAACCAGGTAGGAGAAGCCAAAAATAACGAGTGCATTTACTGACTACCAAGGAAATGCCGCGGAACTACAACTTAATGCTCCAATATTCCAATATACATATCGCAGAGCAGTGGCTCCCAACCAGGGGTCACTTTCCCCTCAGGGTCACCTGGCAATGTCTGCAGGCGCTTTCAGTTTCAGAACTGGGCGGGGGGAGGGGAGGTGATGCCACTGGCACTAATAAGCAGACGACAAGAATCCTGCTAAACATGCCACAATGCAAAGGACAGTCCCCTGCAAAAAAGAATTATCCCGGTCAACATGTCAACAGTGCTGCTGTGGGAAACTGCTGCTGAGTAAGAGTGGGCTTTGTCATTTATTAGCCTCTTAAGAACAGTCACAAAGTTGAAAGTTTGCATGAATTTCACCTTGTAAAACCCCCAGAGACATCAAAATGAGTGAATGAATGGATCTAAACCACCACCAGGAGCTGGACTTTGTAACTGAATCTTTCTTATGGAGATTTATTTATTGGCCAGGATAACATTATTTTTCTTTTTACACAGGCATTTCTCAACATTCCTCTGTTTCATAACAAGAAGAGAATGTAGCAGTTTAGACACAGTCTTCCTAGGTAAGTAAATTCAAAATGCTTCATAATTCTTTTCCTTTGATTGCTTGCAAGCTTTTTGCTGAAGATTCAACTAATTTCAAAAACAAACTTTAGATATTTTTTCAAAAATGCTTATTCAGAAAACTACTTTGAAATTTAAAAATGTAATGGGTTATTATGATATTTCTTTTTAGTAAAATTTCTTTTCTTTGATATTTTAAAGATAAATTTATGTTAATACTACTTAATACAGGAAATAATATTAAGATAGCTTTCTGAAAAAATCTTTAATTAATGAATAATATTCACAGAAAAGTGAACAAGACATAAGGATATTGTTTGATGAATTTTTACAAATTGAACAAATCCTTGTAATCATGCCCAATTAAGAAACAGAGAATGAACTGCATTCCAAAAGGTTTCTTTTTTCTCCTTCTCAGTTATAACTCTGCACCAAATGTTATCGTTTTGTTATATTTCTACATTTCTGATTTCTACCAACATAATTAGTTTTTACTCTTTTTCAATTTTTACATAAATGGCATCCTATAGCATATAATATTTTGCGTTGGGTCCTTTTCCTCAACCTTATGTTTGTGATGTTCACCTTTGTTGTGTGAAACAGCTAGTTTCACCACTGTCCCATTTTCCATTGTATAAACTACTGTAATTGAGTCATCTAGCCTATGCTCTACGTGTCTTTTTATGGACATAGGATGAATTTTGTGGAGAGAGATAACTAGAAACAGAACTGATGATTCATGAGATATGCATATACTTAGCTTTACAGATATGGCCAAATCATTTTCCAAAGCTACACTTCTGAGGGCTGCATAACAAGAGCCCCCTGCTCTCTACCTTTGCCAATAACTAGTAGTGTCAGTTTTTTAATTTTAGCCATTCTGATGGGTGTGTGATAACAATTCATTCTTGTTTTAATGTGTAGTCCCTGGATGACAGATGACATTAAGCACTCTTTCATGGTATTTGGACATTGAGTTATCTTCTTTTAAGAAGTGCCAATTAAAAGCTTTTTTTGTCCTTTATCTCCCAAAGCCCCCCAGTACATAGTTGTGTATCTTTAGTTGTGGGTCCTTCTAGTTGTGGCATGTGGGATGCCTCCTCAGCATGGCTTGATGAGTGGTGCCGCATCCACACCCAGGATGCAAACTGGCGAAACCCTGGGCCGCCGAAGCAGAGAGCGTGAACTTAACCACTGGGCCATGGGGCTGGCCCCCTAAAAGCTTTTTATTCATTCTGTTGTCTGCCTTATTTGTCATTGATTTGTAAGAGCTCTTCATGTATTCTGGATATAAGTTCTTTGTCAAATACATGTATTGCAAACATCTTCCAGTATCAAACTTGTGTTTTGACTCTCTCAATGGTGTTTTTTGATGAATTAAAGTTCTTACCATTAATGCTGTCTGAAGTTTTCTTTATGCTTAGTGCTTTTGGTGTATTCTGTTTAACAATGTTTACCTACCACAAAGTCATGAAAAAATTACCCTATCCTATCTTCTAGAATCTTTATTATTTACTTTTCACATTTGGACCTACAATTAACTTAGAATTGATTTCTGAGTATAGTGGGAGGTAGTGGTCAAGATTCTATTTTTCCTCATATCTAAATGATCCAGCATCACATTTATGGAAAAGCCTGTACTTTCGCCACAGCACTGCACTGGTCCTTTGCTGTGAATCACTTGGCTATGATGGGTCTGCTTGTGGACCTTCAGATTTGTTTATTGATGTTTCTGTCTACCCTTATGCCAGTACCATACTATGATGGCTTTATAATTAATCTTGATATTAAGTATGTTATTTGGTTTATACTTCTGATATCCCAAATTTGAATATTATTGATGTACAAAAATCTTTTGAAATTTCATTTCCTTCCTCTTCTGTGACTAATTTCAAATACGAATTTTGCAATAAACTTGAAGTACTTGATAACTTTAAATAACATAAGTCAAATACGCACCCAAGTGTCTCGTATATATTAGGCGTAGTGGTGGTAATAGCAGTAGACACGTGGGCAATAATTATATTAAGGGATATTCATTAAACTACCTAAAAGGTTCAATTCTCAAAGGATACTGTGATATTCATTCTTCTTCACTTAAAACCTATGTTCTTTGTGAAACCTCAATTTGCTTAATCATATGTACACATTACTTAACACCACGTAATGCATACATGGAGATATATTTCTGACAAAATGTCTAACTGAATTCTGAGTTTTCTAGAAGAGATTACATTTTGGAGAACCACACAGGGACGGGACAACTTAATACTAAGAGTATGTGTTTGGGGCACAAATACACCTCGGTTTGAATTTCAGCTTCTCCAGTTACTGTGGCTGTGACCCTTGAGGCTCATTTCCCATGTGACATGTGAGGACTTCTGTAACAATTAAATGAGCTGCTTTGAAAGAAGGCATGTAAATAGCCCAGTGCTTGTTTATAGTAAGTTTTTAATAACTGTAGAAAATGATGATACTAATAACACCCTTAAGCCTGTGGTCCCCATTTATAAAATGTAGATAACAAAATGGACCTTGCAAAGCTACCATGTGTATAAATGAGACAGTGTTTGCAAAGCGTGTCGGAAGAAGCCTGGTACACTTGGCAGTCACCTGTCACTAGTATTTTAAATAAATAGCAAAGGAGGGAAAATTTTACCATCTTATGCCTTCTACTGAATGACTACTATGTGCCAAAGACTGTTCTGCGCACGCTATTTGCAAAGAAGGTCTCTCCTTTCATCGAGTTTACATGCTAGAAATTATATATATTTGAGAGCTGAGAATATTAATTATAAGATCCTTAAATTTGTTTTTCCCAAGGAAGTTGCTAATTGTAAGGCATATCTGTTTTGCACATTGCAATTAATTCCATTGCAACTTCTTGTCGCTTATGCCCTTCTGTGTCTGAAGGATTCCAGACTATTTACTAAATTGTCAGGGAGGAGAATTTGTTGCTATGAAACAATGTTGAGTAAAACAAAGTTGAATTATTTAACCATAAGGACTGTATCTGAAAATGCAAAAATTCCACTTTGCATTTTTGCTAACCCTTGAGTTGTTGAATTTCTCTTTATAATTAAAACCTATTTAAGAATTTACTTCAAAGTAGCAAAAACATAAATTCTATATATGCTTTTATTTATAAATTCATTTATTCGTCTACTTATTTTCTATGGTACTGATTTTGGACCACAGTTGTACTCTGGTTCTGGAAGAGGTGTGTGTGTGTATGTGTGTGTGTGTGTGGCGGGTGTTTGGATATTTGAGGATACACACTCATTAAATAAGCAAGCTAGAAAAATGATGAAAGGGTATCACCATATCTAATTCACCGTCCAGGATTTGGGGAGTTTTTCTGAGGGCGGTATCATTCACTCAGCTTTGGGGAAACCACCAACACTCCCTTATCAAGCCCGGATCCCTAACTGCTTACATTAGGAACAACTTTGCTCAACCTCATAAAGTCCTGAAGAATAGTCTTCCCTGGCATTTTAATAAGTGTCAGAACAAATTTTTCTTTCAGAACATTCCCACCAGCTCATTTCTTCTATGCCAATTTATTGCCATGCTCATTTCAAACCATCTCCACCTACTTCCATCCCTCCTTCCTGCGTTCAGTGGACAAACCCGCCTCACACTTCATGAAGAAAACAGAGGATGTTGAAGAGAAGCTCACTCACATACACACAATCGCCCAATCTTTCTTCCTCCTTTTGGGAAAACTAATAAAACTTTTCTCCTCATTCTCTCCAAAGCTAGGAACTCTGCAGGTGCCTGGAGCGTTCCTGTTCTTGCAGTGGCAACATTTTACTCCTCTGATTAGTGTCTCCCCCTCCGCATCTCTTTCTCTCTCTCAATTGCAGTGTTCCTATTAGCATACGAAACTGCTGCTTTCCCAAATTTAAAATGCAAACAGCAAAACATCAACAAGCAGAAGAAAATCCTAAGTCCACATCTTTACAGAGCTACTGCTGTTTTTCTGCTCTCCTTCATAGCTTCAGTGTTTGAATGTGCTGTCTGTATCTGAACTGTTCCTCATTTCTAGTCACTTGTCCACACACCAACTTGGTTTCTGTCCCATGACTCCCCGGGAACTAGGTCCCCACAACTTCCGTGTGGGCTCTTTTCTGCCCTATCATTCCTCACCTCCATCCTGTGGACCACCCTGCTATTATTGCCTCAAAACCACATGCTCCTTGTCTCCCTGCGACCAGGCTCTTCTGCTATTCCTTCTCCCTTAGTGGGCATTCTTATCGGTAACCTTTGCTGCCTTCTCTCATACATAATCCCAAATGTTTGAGTTCTCAGGGCTCAGCAACAGTTTCCCTCACATTCTTCTTATACTCCTTTCTGGGTACCCTCATCCATGCCTGATGCTGCAAAAAATGATCTGAGTCTGAGGACTCCAATGTGTGTATCCAGACCAAAGTTTTCCTCAAAGGCCTCTGCCATTAGATTTCTCAAGATCTCATTCTTAGCATATCTATAATGGACTTTATGAATTTCCTCTCCAACTCTACTTCCTCCCCAGTTTTTCCCACTTCATTAAACCTTATTAACCTATTGCTCAAGCAAGAGTCTGGAATTACACTTATTATCTCTCTTTCCCTTACTCCTAACCATAGTGTAGCAGCAAGTACGAATAATCTTGGCTCTAAAATACAGCAATTTTTCTCCATGTCCATGGCTAAACTCCTAGTGGAAGCCGCTAATATCTCCGCCTGATTGATTGCCTTACCTTCATAACTGATTGTCTCAGATGCTCTGTTGACCCTACAATTGACTCTCCACACACAAATCAGAAGAAGCCTTGATAAACACTCACTGAATGATGCCATCACCCATTCAACCTGCTTCAGGGGCTCACCACCAGACTTCAGATAAAATCCAACCACCTACTCTGAGGCCCTGAATGACTGGCTCCTGCTAATGCTCCAATTTCATCTCACACCATTCTCACCTCCATGCACAGAACTTTGGTATCTCCCAAACTCCAAGTTTTTTTTCAGCTTAAAACCTTAGAAAAATCTCTCCCCTTTCCTAGAATTATATTGTCCTGGCACTAAATATGGCTGGTGCTTTCTCTTCATTACCGTTTCAACTGAAATGCTACATAATTGCTGCATTTCTCTCCACTGTAACTAAATCACTGGATTCATAGAATCTATTTTAGCACCTTATTTGTTCCCTTCACATAATTTCAGTCATTGGAAACACTATCCTATTTAGTCTTCTTTACTCCCCTACATAGCTGTTTTGTTGCCTACTGTATACCATCTGTATACTGTAGCGTATCTGGCACATGGTATTTAGTGAAGGAATAAATGTGAGGGCAGGACAAGTATAAGCAGTTTCTCATTATTTTTCAAGTCATGGAATAATTCCATAAATAATGCTTTCCTAAAACCAAAGAGAAACATTAGAAAAATATTTTAAGGTAATTTAACTCAAATCTTATTAAAATTGCCCAAAAGTAATTATTGATACTAATGTATTTGTTTTCTTAAGGTGACTAAGGTTTCATTTAGGAAGCTGTTCCCTGTTTAGTCTGAATCAAGAAATAAGATTTTATTTTTAAAAATAACATTGAAAAAACAACATAGTATTTGCATTTTAACTAATTATTTCATCATGTTAATATTCAAACTCTTGGGACTAGCTTAAGTCATTGGTAGATGGTAAACACAGGAATCTGAAATTCCTTTCATTGGAATATTTTCTCTATTTTATTTTCACACAAAATCAAACATGGATAGTCAGCTTTTAGGGAAAGTTTAAAATCCTATCTTTCACAAACAGAATGCAAGAAAGACAGACACAAAGAAAGCCTGATCCAAACAGACCTCATAAAAAGTAACAAAAAAGTGTTTATTCATGCAAAGATTAATTAACAAAGATTGCATTAATGAGAATCCCATTCATTTTATAAGTGGAAATTTTAAAACATTTAATTGCATTTTTCTTCCTTTATGTAACGCAATATAAATTAAAGCATATGGCCTCAGACATGCATTTTGAAGTTGACAGTTTTTGGCATGAACAGGAGACAGAGTTATGTTGCAACTGAAACATTAATCCTCTAGCTCCTTTCCCCCCATACTATATAAAGGTTATCACAACTATTGCAGAGCTCTCTAAGGCTGTCACTGATTTATTGTCTTTTCCTCGAACTCTGGAATCTGAAGTCGAGGACCTGGGAGAATCATCTTCCTGTCACTACCTCTGTGTCTCCAGAGTGCAGAGCCTTATTGGACTGTCACTTACCCTGCCTGGCCCCAACCTCTTATTAGCTAAAAAAAAATAATAGTAGTTTACAACTCTTGCCATTTCATCAGAGTGAGAGTCCCTCTGCAGCACAAAACAAAGGTGAAGGGGATACAGGGACAGAGATGTTTGCAAAAGCCCCACAGGAAAACCGTACCAAATGAGAAAGCAAAATCAACAGCCACAAAGTCTTCAGAAAATTTGGAGATAAGGACCATGAGTTCAGTATCAGTGAAGATAAAATAGTTAATCTGCATATGTTCCACCTTGTGACCATAAAACATCACTGACATAACTTTTTTCTAATGTGTCAATTCTTACATCTGTTAATGAGGAACAGCAGTGATGGGTCACAACAAACATATAATCAAGTACCTAGTTGGTTTTACTTTTTTCTAGAGAACTGATGTTTGAACACACATATGTAAGTTTATTAATAATATTTACTGGCATCAGAGCTAAAATCAATCATAAATGGAACATTAATCTTTCAATTTCTAGTTAAATTTGGCAGATTCAAGCAAATGTATAGCTCTGGTCCCTCCCAGAACTTTACAAAAAAAGGAGTAATGTATTATAACCACAGAGATAGAAAGAACAGGAGAGGAGAAAGTGTCAGATGAAAGATATTAATATATTTTTTAACATGGAAAATCAACAGAGGTGTTATCAGAGGAGACAGAGATGAAAACAAGTGCTTGTAGCTGGGAATGGCTATAAGAAGCAAGTCACTTTATGCCTCAGATCCACAGATATATTTACTGACAGCTACTATATAAAATGGAGGTAAAAGGACAGATAAAAATGGGGAGATGGATGGAAGTTTACTTAAAGACCAATTTGGCCCTCAGAGCCTCCATTTACCAGCTCCATCCAGTCAAGCATCCACATCTTCCAAATCCTACCTTGATCTCAGAGGCTGATTCTATGGAGAGGTTGAAAGAGAGAGGCTCCAAACTCAGGGTCACTAGGTATAGCACGGAGCAGGGACAAGACTTACTGAGAAAAAGAGGGGATTAAGAGAAAGACTACACAGAGAATACTAAATCCTCGAGCCCCTTGCCTTACTTGGTCCCATGATGGCTGGCAGCCAGAATGACACTCCCTCAAGAGCCTCCGCCTACCCCTGACACCATGCCCCCAACCTCTCCCAAAGCCATAGAATGGTTTTTCTCTGGAGAGTCTGTGTGCCCACATTGAAAAGATAAATAGTTGCTTACAGAGATGATCCCCTCTGTGGATAAAAAGCATCAGAACTCTGCCCACTCACTCTCTGTTAACGCCTATCTGTTCACCAGCTCCACCACCCAGAGTGGGCTTCTACTGATTATTTAGTGTCTCAGCCTTAAACATAAATAATAACAACAATAAAAGATGATAAGAAATTTGAGGAAAATCTCCAATGTCAAAGAAAAAGAAATAAAACAAACAGAAATGGCATTTAACAAAAACAGACAAAATATAGGAAACAGAAGAAAACTTAAAAAAAAAACCCCATAATATCCTGAGAGATATTATAGAAGACATTGCATTCATGAAACAAGAACAGTAGAAGAAATAATACCAATCCTACACAAACACTTTGAAAAAACAGAGTAGGAAAAAACCTGTCCCACCGTATTTGATAAAGTGATGATTACTGATATAAAAATCAGACAAACACATATAGACAAAACAACTTCTTAGAGGCATGTGTTTCTCAAAAACATAGAGGCAAAAAAATTCTTAACAAAACAGCAAAACAAATCCAGTAACACATAAAAAATGACTACATATCATAAAAAAGTGAGATTTATCCCAGAAACATAAGGTTTAGTTTAACACCTGAAAATCAGTTAATACAATACACCATATTAGTAGAATAAAGAAAAATATCACATAAGCATCTCAATAAAAGCACATAAAAAGTGTCTGACAGAATCCAACATTCATTCCTGATAAAAAACTCTCAGTAAACTGGGAATAAAATGAACTTCCTCAATCTAATAAAGGGCATCTATGAAAACACCACAGCTCATACCACACTTGATGAGAGATGGAATGCTTCCGCCTGTGATATGGAACAAAGCAAGGAAGTCTACTGGCACCACTTTAATCCAACATGGAGGCTACAGCAACTTCAATAATGCAAATTAGTTAACAAAGGCATCCAGATTGGAAAGAAGAGCAATCATCTTTATTCATGGACTATATGATCCCAAGGAATTTACCAAAAATATTTTTATTAGAACTAATAAATGAGTTTACAGCAAGGTCATCAGACATAAGACCAATATGCAAAAATCAACTGTATTTCTATATACTGGCCATGGAATCAAGAAAACAACTTCATTCACAGCTGCTCTCAAAAGAACACATGACTTGGGAATAAATTTAACAACAGAAGTACAAAATCTGCATTCTGAAAACCATAAAACTTTGCTAAGAGAAATTAAAGAAAATCTAAAATAAATGAAGAGACCTACCCTGTTCATAGATTGGAACACTCAATATTATTAAGTTGACGATTCTCCCCACATTGATCTATAAATTCAGTGCAATCCCTATCAAAACCCCAGCAGAACTTTTTGTAGAAATTTCAGGCTGATCTTAAAATGTGTGCAAAGAATCCAGAATAGCTCATTTAACTTTGAAAAACAAAGTTGGAGGACTCATATTGTCAGGTCTCAAACTTTCTCTAAAGCTACAGTAATCAAAACAGTGTGATATTGGCTTAAGAACAGACTGACAGATCAGAATCCAGAAACAAACAAACAAAAAACACCGATATTGATGGTCAAAAGATTTTTGATAAAAGTACCAAGGCAAATCAATGGGCAAAGGACAGTCCATTCAGTAGAGGTGCTGGGACAATCAGTTAACCAGATGTCAAAAAACCCCACAAAACACCCTCCCCCCCAAAAAAACCCATTTAGACCCTTACTTCTCACCATACTCATAAATTAACACAAAATAGATCATATAGCAAAGTGTAAGAGTTGAAACGATAAAACTTTTAGAACAAAATGTAGTTTCTTCTTTGTGACCTTAGATTGGGCAAAAATTTCTCAGACACGACATCAAAAGCACAATTTATGAAGAAAAAATGATAAGTTGGACCTCATCAAAATTGAAACTTCTGTTCTTCAAAAGACACCATTATGAAAATAAAAAGACAAGCCAAAAATGGGGATAAAATGTTTGCAAATCATATACCTGATAAAAGACTTGTATCCAGATTATATGAATAACTTTTCCAAGTAAATGAGAGAAAAATAACCCAAGTTTAAAAAGGGGGGAGGCAAACCACTTGAATACTTATTTATCCCAAAAAGATATTCAAATGGCTAATAGGCACAGGAAAAGATGCCCAACATCATTAGTAATTAAGGCAAATTATGCATATCAAATCACAAGTTATCATTATACACACCTACTATAATGGCTGTAACCCAAGAGAATGACAATACGAAATAATGGTGAGAATGTGGAGAAATTGCAACCCTCATATATTGTTCACACAAATGTAAGATATATACTATTTGGGAAGCTAATTTGACAATTTCTTAAAAAATTAAACATACACTTATCATATGACCAAGTAATTCCACTGCTGTGAAATATCCACACAAAGACCTGTATATGAATGGTTAGTCATAGAAGTCCAAAACTGGAAAAAGTTTTAAAAATCCATCAACTGGGTAAATGAGTAAGTAAAATGTGTTACAGCAATACAATGGAATACTGTTCGGCAATTAAAAGGAATAAACTCTTGATACATACCACAAGATGGATGAACCTCAAAAATATTAGGCTAAGTGAAAAAAGTCAAACACATAAGACTATTTATCGTATGATTTCATTTATAAATAATTTCTGGAAAATGCAAAACCACAGAAAATGAACACAGACTGGTGGTTGCCTGAGTCTGGGGGTGGGAGGAGGGATTCTCATGAACACAAGGGAACTTTGGAGGGTAGTAAAGATATAAAACTGAATCATGGTGATAAATCATTATCCACTCATAGCAAGTAAATTTTATGGCATGTAAATTATATTGTAATAAAGCTATTAAAATGACATTCTTCAACAAAATGTAGGCATAAGCTAGGAAAGAGAAAGACAAAGAGTCTTAAAAATTAATGCTCTAATACTGGAAAGAAATGAAGAGCTGTAGATAGGACTTTAACTAGTTGCTGGTGGCAGAAAGATAGAGGTCTCCAGGAGAGAAAAAAGGAAAAAAAATGGAATTTATAGGTTAACCATTATGTCTTGTTACCACTTTTCAGTTTTACAATTATTTTGGAAAGTCTGGAGAAAATTTGTAGTAGAGACAAGCAAACAAAAATAAATAATTATTAGTTCTCCCAAACCCATAAAACCTTGTACAAGAGAAATAAAAGTTACTCAACAGTAAATAATACTCACAGTGCCATGATAAAATAAACAACAAATATATACTTACCCTCAAATTCGGACATACCATACCTCCTTTAAGATGATGGATGGATGGGAAGTGTGTATATGGGCTGGGGAGAGGCAGAGGAGAACAGGGTTGGGGGGAAAAAAGGAGCAATTAAAGGAGGGATACAGGTCAGATCTTTATCTTCTATAACAACAAGCCAATAGATAGAATCTAAATGCAAAAAATCAAGGAAGAGTACTAAAAGTATAACATGGAGGTCACTACCAATAGCAACCACTAAAACACTTGAAAGAGGTTGTCTCTGGAGCACAGGACTTAAGGACAGGAAAGAATGATGCACGAGACAGTTTTGTCATTAGTAGCCCTGTGATGCTATTTTACCGCTAACTATTCTCATGTGTCACACAATTTAAAATTATTAAATGTTCAATCATTCAATAATTTGGTTGAAATGCATAACTCAATATTTTAGCATGTGTGATTGCACTATAGTGGAAACGTTTTAATATCCTCCATAATTCATATCTAGCTTTTTAAACAACTTCTCTCCCCATATTCCCCAACATGACTCCTGTACTAGTCAATGACCCTCATTGTCCACATGTGTAACTCGCTTCTTACTGCAATCTCTGTCTGTCCTCAAATTACTTCTTTCCTCTTATTCATCAAAACGGTACCCATTGTTCAAGGTCATGTTTACATATTATTTCATCTTGAATTTTTCTTCAGCCATTTAAGCAGTATTTTAAAATTCCTATCTTGGCTCCAGATTAGGGACTCTTTTAATGTGGGGCAATTTTAGTCGCCACGATTTAACAACTGCTTGTCGAGTTCTCCTTGTGTAAGAAAATCTATCCTGTTTGTGGTCATGGAGATTGGTAAACAAATTTGAGGGCGATTGGGTGCTAAAATGTAGAATACCTGGTTTATATTTGCACAGCGAGGGAGAGGAAAATGTGATGTGAACACAAAGTTTCCAGCCTGAGTGACAAAGGATGAATGAAAAACACTGTGGGAGGACCAGATTTGGCTGGGGGCAAATCATGATTCATTTTAGATGTGTCAGTTGGGAAGCATTTAAGACATCCGGATGAGAATTCTGAGGTGACAGTAGGATATATGATTCCACTGATCAGAAGAAGCCTATCCTGTAAATATAAACATGACAGTTGCGTATGTGTCTAGTTGCAAAAAGAAGCCACGTGTGTGGGTGAGACCTCCTCAGATGAGAGTGAGAATAAGCAGAGAGCTACACTACACGGAATCTAAGCTGGGGAGCTACAAGACCTGACATTCAGATTCCAGAGGAGGAACCAGTGAAACAGCAAAAGGAGAGGTCGGAGGAAGTGGCGTCATGAAATCTAAGGGAAGAGAGTGTCTCTGAAAGGAGGAAATGGTTTAAAATGAGAATAAAATTTTTCTGCATACTCTGTGAGATGACGATTGAAAAGGTCACTGGGACCTGAGTGAGGGCAAGGATTTGATCCAGCACAGTGCACGGTGGAAAACAGGTAGACAAAATAAAAAGGTGTTGACTGGTCAATTGATGAATTACCCAAGAGAATGAGAATTTTCCTGACTAGTTCTTGCTAATTTGTTAAAAGCACGAATTTGAGTTTGGGAGTCTCTAAGACATAGGTTGGTCTGAGGAACCCTGAGTAGAAAGACACTACTAATAACGAACACACCAACAGGAGGTTTTTAGGGGAGCCAAATATGTAACATCAATTACAGGATGCATGACTCACCAGTTCTTTTGTCTTGGTTTGGTTTGGATTTTTTGGTGAGGAAGATGGCCAATCTTGCTCCTTTTTTTTTTCCGCTTGAGGAAGATTGTCCCTGAGCTAACATCTGTGGCAATCTTCCTCTATTTTGTACGTGGGACGTCACCACAGCATGGCTTGATAAGCAGTGCATAGGTCCGTGCTCAGACTCCAAACCCATGAACCCCAGGCCACCAAAGTGGAGCACACGAACTCAACCACTACACCACGGGGGCCAGCCCACGCCAGTTTTTGAGAAGAGAATTCAAAACCACCTCACCTTTTAGTGGAACCCATGAAAGTGGATGGAAAGACATGAATGAATAACTGAAACACTGCTCAGATAGCCAGGAGATGAAGTATGGAGAGGAGTCACACAAAACATACACGTTTAAAAAAAACCGTCCTCAAGACCTAAATGTAAAACCTCATAAAAAATTTCTAGAAGAAAATCATTGTGATCTTGGGTGAAGCAAAGTTTTCTTAAATTTAATATAAATAGTAGGATACATAAAATAAAGTAAAATAAAATAATGTAACATAAAATACAAATTATATTTCAAGAAAACTGAAATGTTCTGCTTTCTGAAAGACACACAAGCTACAGACTGCAGGAAAATATTTACAAAGCATGTATCTGATAAAGACTTGTTTCCAAAATATAAAGCAATTCTCAAAATTCAATGATAACAAAACAACAAAAATGGGCAAGAGACCTGATCAGATCATCATCAAAGAAGATACATAAGTGGCAAACAAGCACAGGAAAATATGCTCAATATTACTGGCTATCAGGGAAATGCTCATTATAACCTTAATGAGATACCATTTCATATCCATTAGACTGGATAAAATAAAAAAAAATACAATACTAAGTGTTAACAAGAATGTAGAGCCACTGGCACTCTCAGATTGCTGGAGGAAATGTAAAGTTGTACAGCCACTTTGTAACAACAGTTTGGCAGTTTCCTATAAGTGAAATACACACTCAGCAATAATTCCACCCCTAGGTACTTATTTAAGTGAAATGAAAACTTCTGTTTACATAAAAAATTTGTACACATGCATTTACAGAGGCTTTCTTCATAATCATAAAAACTGAGCACAATCCAAATGTCCTTTAACAGAGTGGCTGGATACATGTAATCGATACTTCCATACAATGGAATACTATTCAGCAATAAAAAGGAACACGCTACTGACATTTGCAACAATATAAGTAAATCTCAAATGCATTATAATGAGGAAAAGAAGCCAGACTCAAAGGCTAGATACTGTATGATTCTCTTTATGTAACATTCTAGAAGAGGCAAATCTACAGAGAGAGTAACTGAGCAGTGATTGCTAAAGGCTGGAGGTGGAGAAAGAGGTTGACCCCAAAGAGGCACTAAGAAATTATCTTTGGAGAGGCGATGCTTGAACTATTCTGCATCTTGACTGTGGTAGCAGTTACACAGACATATACAGTTTGCCGAAACTCACTATAAACAGTGAATTTCTCTATATGTAATTACACCTTAACTAAAAATAGTGAATACTAAATCTAACTAAAGTTTAAATATATATGAATTGGATGCTAAATAAAATGTTAAATTTCATGTAAATATTTACACCAGAGAAACTAAAGGGTCAATTGAAAGGGGAAACGTAACTTTAACACCATTGATTTTTTCAGCAATAAAAAAGATTCTAAATTAAAAAAAGTATAATTTATCCTTTTTCTAGAAATAAATTGCTTGGTACACACAGGGCTTTAGGAGATACCACATTTTTTTCTTTTCAAATGTTATAACCTTATCTTCTGAGTTGAGAGCAATACGGTTTTATGTTGAAGAACTTGAGAAAAGTGGTAATCTGGGGTCAAGTTTGGGTCTTGTTTTTAGTTACTAGCTAAGCAATTTTGGAAGAGTTACGAAAATTCTCTGGGTTTCAGTTTTCCCTTCAAAAAGATACTGATTTTAATATCTGTCTAAAAAGTTGTTCTATTGTTTTATGTTTTTATAGACACATGCAAAGTGCAATAAATAAAATTTTGAATAAGAATGTCAAATCTACTGCAAGTTTAGGTGGAATCTACCTGGTGCTCTGCTATCTTATCATCTGTAATTTTAGCAAATATTTTGTAACTAAAAATACATTTAACAGCTATTGTAATCAATGACTTATAAAGAATAAGCATTTGGCAGTAAGTCTAGTCCACTGCAAGTGTTCAATAAACAGAAGGGATTATCCCATTTTTAAGTCAGATAAGAGAAAAAATACACAAGAATTTCCAAAACAAACATAATGTTTATATTTTTTAACTAAAAATAACCACTTTTATGGGTTATCAAAGCCTAATGTGAAGTCAGCATTGACTAACTGCCTTTGGGGAAACTGAGTGAACAGAATTTGCAGACTATAAGAAACTGCTAAAAACAGCAAAAGTTGAGTGGGAGACTCCTAAAAGAGTGTAAATGTGTTTGAAAAGAAAATGTTTAAAATGAATATGTTTGTGTGTGTATGTATATGCATATATACATATTCACTATAAATTATAACTCATATGCAAAGTTTAGGATTTCATTTATGAAATGGCTATGGAGAAATGTTCACCCAACTTCTATGTATGTGATTTTGTAGTAATAATTTTAAGAAAATATTAAGGACAATGATAATTTTATAACTTTGTGTGAAAGTAGCAATTTAATAAATATAATTTGAAAACATTCAATTTTTACTCAAATGATTGGAAAGGCAACTATTTCCAATTTTGCTAAAGATGTCATCGACAGCTGTTGAAGGGGCCATTCCTTCCTTTGAAAGAAAGTAGTTCCAGTGGATTCCTTTGTAATGGAATTTTGCTGTTTGTTTTCAATCTACTGGAAATCTGTTTTCCTTGCAGTATATAGTTCTCTCTTGTCTTGGAGCTCCTTCCTACATCACTTACTAACGGTAAATAGATTCAAATACACCTTTTAAATTCCCAAGTTCTACTAACATTTCTCAAAACTAGTCTTTCTGGTACAAATGAAAATCTGTCTTTATTCTTTCTACTCCTTCAGATATTTTTCCAACATTATTCTCTTTTATCCAGCACTTCCACCCACACTTTTAGGATCAAATATAAGATTGCTTTGCTCTTGTTACTTCACCATGGTAAGATTAGTGATTGCGTGTTTTTATTTTAACAATTTAAATTTTGACAGTATAAAATAACTTTTATTATTCAGAACAGTGCAAATTTGTCCACATTTTTCATGTAAAAAGATAGAATTCTGACTCATAGGTCTTTGACCAGTTCTATTCTTTACACATTACAAAATAGGAAAGAAAAGAAAAAGAAAAAACTATTAGTAGATATATACCACTATCACCTCCTCTTTTTTCAGCACTGGCTATTTTGGACAGAGGCTCTTAGAGGAAATCTTCCCAGAAATTAAATTCTTACCTTTGCCTGTTTTGGTGTATAGGAAGAGTTCAACTGAGCAAGAGACTGTGAAATGTCACATGTAAGAGCTTGCAAATGCAGGCTTCTGAATGATGGCACTTTGAACAGAACGCTGCAAGCTTTAATCTTGGAGGACCTAAACGTTGACCTGCAAGCGCAACGGAACACTGGACCAAGTAACAGCATGCCTACTGCTTCAGAGAGGTGCCTGCCACTTGCATCATTTTCAAAATTACTGTTTGAAAGGACTATGAAATTGATTCAGTGAGGCATGTAAAATTCTTTCTCATAATCTTTTAAAATCTATCTTATGTAAATTGGCACATTTAAATAGCCTTCTATTCTCTAAAATAGCAAAGGCTTCAGAAACTAGTTGACCTTAATTGAGACAGATGTACCTGTTGATTCAAAAATGGATTTACATCCATTGTTTCCTGCTAGAGAAAAAGCATCCTGTCCACCTTGGAGCATCATTTCCTCCATGGAGACTCAAGCCTTAACGTTTGTAAGCAGAGAATTCTGGAAGGGCTCTAGGTCTGAAAATTATTTGTTGAATTAGAAGGAAAACATTGGAATAATTAGCACTTCAATCACTAATACAAAAATAAAAGGTTGCACACTTCTGGACAATGATAGTTTTGAATTTCACTATTTGTTCAAGTTGACCCATATTTCAAGCAAGCTTTCAAAATAAAGTGACCATATTTCATATAATTATGCTATCGTTAACTTTTATGTTTTCCTTGATTAATAACTTTAAATAACTATTGCTCTCTCTATGCACTCAACATAGAAGTTAAGAGCTTAGTTCTTTGATTTAGCCTCAGAGGTGAAAACTCAGCTGCATATCCATTATTTAGTCTCTTTGCGCCTCAATTAATTCTACTGTAAAAAAGATATAATAAACACACCTGCCTCACGACCTTTTGTGATGATTAAAAGAGATGATGTGTGTATAGAATTCAGTATAAGTCTTGGTATACATAATGAACACTGTACAAACGTGAAACTATTTTCTCTGAGGCTCTGAGGGAAGTATGCATTTTAAAGTTAAATTTATACTCATATAAGGAATGAAAGACTCTATCTTGGCTATAAATATTCACTTCAATAAGAATATCTCTTGTAGCGAGTTTTTAAATGTTTCTTCTTTTATAAAGTTGTTAAGTATTTCATAATTGCTTTGACGTTTTCATATTCCTAAATATGGTAGTGTTCACCTAATTAAAAACAATTCTTAGCTAAACACACAGAGATAGAAGAAAACTATAGACTAAATATTTATCAATGAGCTACAGAGTGAAGCAGAACTCATTTTATTTTTAAGGATACATTTTAAAATAATAACCCTTCTAGTTCAACAAATGATAACTGTTTTCCTAAAACTATTCTTAAACAAAATATCTAATGTATCAGTGCACAAGTTATAAATGGTTATACAAAACATGCATTATTTACAAACCTGAGCGGTAATAGTAATTAAAAGACCACCCACTTTGTCACATTAACTAATAAACACCCTTAAACAAAATGTAAACCAACATTGAAAAAAATGTAAACCACCATAAAAATTCATTAATTAAAGGAGGATAGAATTATCATAAAAAAATTTGTTTGTTGAAAGAAATCGAAGAAGACACAAAGAAATGGAAAGATATTCCATGCTCTTGGATTGAAAGAATTAACATCATTAAAATGTCCATGCTTCCTAAAGCAATCTATAGATTCAATGCAATCCCTATCAAAGTTCCAACAACATTTTTCACAGAAATAGCAAAAAGAAGCCTAAAATTTATATGGAGCAACAAAAGACCCCGAATAGCCAAAGGATTCCTGACAAAAAAGAACAAAGCTGGAGGTATCACACTTCCTGATTTCAAAATATACTACAAAGCCATAGTAACCAAAACAGCATGGTACTGGCACAAAAACAGACACACAGATCAATGGAACAGAAATGAGAGCCCAGAAGTAAACCCACACATTTATGGACAGCTAATATTCGACAAGGGAGCCAAGAGCATACGATGGAGAGAGGAGAGTCTCTTCAATAAATGGTGTTGGGAAAACTGGACAGCCACATGCAAAAGAATGAAAGTAGACCACTCCCTACACCACCCACAAAAATCAACTCAAAATGGATTAAAGACTTGAACGTAAGACCCGAAACCATGAAACTTCTAGAAGAAAACACAGGCAGTATGCTCTATGACATCAGTCTGAGCAGCATATTTTCAAGTCCCATGTCTGACCAGGCAAGGGAAACAAAAGAAAAAATGAACAAATGGGACTACATCAAACTAAAAAGCTTCTGCACAGCAAAGGAAACCATCAACAAAACGAAAAGACAACCTAACAATTGGGAGAAGATATTTGCAAACCATATATCAGATAAGGGGTTAATATCCAAACTATACAAAGAACTCATACAGCTCAACAACAAAAAAACCAACAACCCAATTAGACAATGAGCAAAAGATCTGAACAGAGATTTCTCCAAAGAAGATGTATGGATGGCCAACAGGCATATGAAAAGATGCTCAACATCATTAGCTATCAGGGAAATGCAAATCGAAACTACAATGAGGTATCACCTCACTCCCGTCAGAATGGCTATAATTAACAAGACAGGAAACAACAAGTGTTGGAGAGGATGTGGAGAGAAGGGAACCCTTGTTCACTGCTGGTGGCAGTGCAAACTGGTGCAGCCACTATGGAAAGCAGTATGGAGTATTCTCAGAAAATTAAGGATAGATCTACCATATGATCCAGCTATCCTACAGCTGGGTATTTATCTAAAGAACTTGAAAACACAAAGGCATAAAGATACTTGCACCCCTATGTTCATTGCAGCATTGTACACCATAGCCAAGACTTGGAAGCAACCTAGGTGCCCATCAAGGGACGAATGGATAAAGAAGATGTGGTGTTTATACAGGATGGACGACTACTCAGCCATAAGAAACGACGAAATCCGGGGCCATTTGTGACAACATGGATGGACCTTGAGGGTATTATGCTGAGTGAAATAAGTCAGAGGGAGAAAGTCAAATACCATATGATCTCACTCATAAGTAGAAGATAAAAACAATGGCAAACAAACACATAGCATTGGAGACTGGATTGGTGGTTACCTTAGCAGGGGGGGGGGGGGGGGGGGCAAAAGGGGTGATTAGGCTCACTTGTGAAGGGATGTACTATAATTAGTGTTCGGGTGGCGAACATGATGTAATCTACACAGAATTCAAAATATATTATGATTTACATCCAAAAATAAATAAATAAATAAATAAAACTCTTATCCAAAAAAAAGATTTAAAATATTCTATAAATTTTAATTTAACATAGAAATGTTAAATTTGAGATATTTTTCAAATCAATAAGATAAAAATTAATCCAGAAATTATTCAATTTTTCTAAAAAATAATTTCATCTTTTAGTGTTTGTATAGTTCATGTAATGGTCATAATTAAATATTATTTGAAAAGATGAAACATCTTTCTTCACTTGATGCAAAAAGGCCTCAAATAACATAAATTAGTGTTCTGAACAGAATAATCATGAAGATACTCTAGTTATAAAACTTTTATAGGATAACTTTGTTTTTTGCCCAACAAAACGTTCCTTGGAAAATTACCTAGATTCTTCATAATTTATCATATTTTATTCCTTAGTGAGTATTTAAAAATAATCCACAATTCCCATTATATGTAATTACCAAATTTATTTTAAAATATATATCTTTAGAAGTTGCAGATGCAGAAAGAAGAAAATAAGCAGAATATGTTTTACAAACTTTGAGAGACTGCTCCAAATTCTTTCGTTGCTAAATAAAAGTTTAATGGTTATGAGAATGATAATAAATTCAACAAAAGTCTCTGTAATGTCTACTTGACAGAATAAGATTACACCCAAGCAAAAGGTCAGATATACTACAGCTTGAAATCACGAGAGGAAGGTTTTAAAATCTTTTAAGAAACAAAACAAGATAAGCAAAGGCTTAAAGCTTTTGAATCCAGATGCCAGGCTAATGTGAGGTTATATTTTGCGATTTTAGTAACTTGTGATGGACAGGTAACCCAAGAGGGATTTTGCACAAAGTCTGCTCTGGGCCACCGTGTCTCAGCATGTAGTGGAATTCAAATTTTCAAGAGTTTAAAGTCAGTCTGTGGATCATGTGATCAAAACAAATCAGATACAGGAGTTTTGGTAAATACTACATTTAAATCACATGCTGACTTCATAGTTTGCACACTGATTTATGGTACTCTTTGTTTATAGCTTGATGATGGCAAAGCTGGTCTTCAAAGAAATCAACTTCACCTTTAATCTAGAGCATCTAGTGCAGGAAAATGTCACTGAGCCCTAGGCTGGGATCAGTGTTTCTGTGCCTCTAACTTGTTTGGGGGTTTTGTCTTTAGAAGCTGTGAAAAGGTCTAGGAACACTCCAAAACAATAGTTTTGAAACTGTTTTCAGAACACAAAACAAAAAATTATCTCATCCTTTTACAGCTATGGAGGCACTTGGATCAAAATCAGCCTTCCTTAATAATTAGAAAACTCACATTATTTACCAGGCTTGGCTCCAAATGACTTTGGCTGTTATTTTATTTAATATCATTTAGATTATCCAAAAGAAAAACAGCTACAGGTCATGGAGGCATTTTCAAAAGTAAATATTCCAAAAATGTCTTAAGCAAAAGCAAATTTCTCATTTGTCCCAAGTTCAGGTAATTTCTTTTTCATTGCACCTTAAACAGTTCTTTACATATAGGAGGACCTCAATTAATATTTACTGATGAAATGAATAAAGGAATAAATAGTAGGTACTCAATAAATGCTTCTTGGATAAAATTATTCATCCATTAACTAATGAGGTCGATGAGAATTCCCTAAATTTGAGAGATAAACCAAAAAATAAAAAACAAAAAAAGGAAGCTAAAGAAGAAATGTTTAGTTTTACATTCTTAATTTATTAATGTAGTGTCCAATATCTCTTATGTTATTGGATCTTTTTTGCCACATGGAACAGTTTAAGTACTCATTTTTAAACCAAAAGCACCATTCTGATGATTTGTCTTCATGTAAAATCATCTTATAGTAAATTGGAAAGTTATAGAACATGGGGAAGGTTGTGTCTGCTTGATTTAAATCCTAACATTGTAGCATGGAAACATTCTTAATACGAAAAAACAGAACAAAAAAGTTTATGCTAATTCTTGCTGATTTAATTGTTGGAATAATAACTCAGTTTATGTAAATCACTTTAGCGCCCAGGGCTGTGCCAGCAGGACAATCAGCGTTGAGGAAGATTGCATCAGGACACTCTGTAGGTTTATTAAAGTGTGAGAAATTCAGGCCAGAGTCTACTTTGGGGCTTGATTTATCTTGTATGGTTATCTTTAGCATCATAGCATTGAGAATCTGCCAAATTGCCACTGAATTATGTTGTGTATGCGATGTCTTAGACCCCTCGTTCCTAATTTTAAACTAATAGAGTACACAGTGTCCCATCTATCCTAAAACACACTATGCTGTGAATAACAAAAAAGATCAAATGTAACCTTTACTTGAAAAACCATTCAAAGTGTATTTTCAATTGAAATGTTTGGTACAACTGTCACTGATTGTTCATTAGAAAAAAAAATTCTGGACTATACCCAAGATCTACATGAGAGAAAGGAAAGGTGAACTGGAGCGATCGCTATGCTTTTTCCCGGCATGTAGACCTATTTAGGAAGAAAAACTATAAATGATGTTGAATTAAATTAATTCTCTCATTTAGTTAAGTCTTCCTTCTTTTTCTTCTCTTTCTTACAGACTTTAGTACATGGCTTAGGGGACGATCATGAATTTGGGATCAGAGAGACCTTGGTTCAAATCCTAGTTCTACTTACCTTTTGATTTGCCTTCAAGTAATTATAATAATCATTCTGAGTCTCAGTTTTATAATGTGTAAATGTGTTTCATAACAACTATCATCGGAGTTGTTCTGAAGATTAAAATGTTCGTGTTCCATAACTGTATATCACCACCTTTGTGCATTTTGTTGGCACTAATTTTTAAGTTGTTAAATTCTAAAAACCACTCTACTCTTAATTAATTCTGTTCAAATTCTTCCACGATTGGTGGTGTAAGTCTTGCCCATAATGATGTGTATGGTCAAAAATTAAATTTATTCCAACAAATATTTATTTGGCAAGAACTGAGTCGGGTGCTGGACCTGGCAGGTGGACCATGTCTCCTAACCTGAGGCTGCATTGAGGCTGGTATCAGAGCAACAGAGGTCAGCTAACCAGACAACCCACATAGGTGTCAGAGCAAGGAAAGAGGAAGAATCAGGTGCTGAAGGCCAGATATATTCACTGAAGGACTGGCAGCCCAGAGAAATGAGAAGAGTAAAGACAAATCAAGAGGGAAGTCAAAATGTGGACACAGCCATGGGCAAATGCCCAGGTTGAACACTGCTGTCCATTCTCACTGTACATTTTCTCTTTCCCATCCCTGGGAAAGCCATTTGAATTCAAAAGACTGAGGACAGAGCACACAGTAAGGGCTTGGTTTCAAAGTATCTATTTTCATACTAATAAAATACAAATGCTGAAAATATTTAGGACAAGAAAATCTGCAATAAAGTCTTTATTTGATATGCCCTGCCTTTTAAAAAAGATTAAAATGATATCATATAAAAAAGTAATAATAAATTCACAGCATAAAAATGATTAAAAGCCTTATAATGGCAATAGACTAGAAATAGGATGCATCATGCACAATTATGTAGTTAGATATAAGTCTATATAGTATGTAAATAATGTGTGTATAAAATAATATATAATCTATAAAGCAATATAAATTACAATGATATAATATGTAAATACTACATAATTTTATATATCTAAACATAATACTCTGGGTTGAGAATAGTTGGTAAGATCTTTCCAGCAGCAATGGAATATTATTTTATATTTCTCTTTCTATTGTTTTATTCATATGAATGCCAAATGCATTCAGGCATTTAATAATATATGCTATTTAGTGATTTTAAAACATTTGCATTGCAAGCTAAGCAAATACTGTTTTTCACCTATGACTCTAAATCTCCACCTTATACTGAAATCCACACAAACTTATCAAAATTTTTATTTCCAAAAATGCTGGTTGCCATCCAAAAAGGAAAAAATAGTCACAGTTTCAAGAAATCTTTGTTACTCTATTTAAAAAGATTAGTTATCCATTCCCAAAGTCACTACCTGACTCCAAATTTTTCATGGTTAGGGCATTAATAAAATTTGAATGTTGTAAAAACTCCATCCTAAGAAAAAAAATCACTTTATGTTGAAAATGTGACAGAGATTAATCCTGGATGCTCATTCCTGTGAATTCGCTGACTCCACCTGGCCATAAAGTTACTGGTCATATAACTATTTTAGTGAACTAAACTGTACAATACCAGCCTCTACTTTATACACACACAATTTATTGTGAATGGAATCCGACGAGTGAGGTTTTACAGTGACAATATGGAGAATGCTCAGAATGTCTAGAGGATCCAGGGTAGCATAAACACAACTTAAGAAGAAAGAAATATCCTATTTTCTTAAAGTTCTTTGAGCTAGCGTTTCCTTATGAAATATCAAGGCCCTCTTCTCAAGGAAAAAGTAACTCTTTATTCCCCTTACAACCGAGGATCCAAGAGCAAGGCAGCGTAATGGTCCTAGGTACAAAGGTCAAGAAGACAAAGGCCTCTTCGTGCAGGGCCTTAGGATCAGATAGGATGCTCAGCAGGAAAGATTTCAGCATCTCAATCCCAATATGTTGGTAATACTCACATAACGATGATAAAGTAGTTGATGATGTGGAAGATAATCAACAAGTACAAGCTTACTAAAATAGTAATAATTATTAATATTTTTATTGTTGTTGATGACCAGAGTCTGTGCTAGCATTATTACTTTTCCTGCAACAATACTTGAAGGTAGACAATATTAACCTTATTTTATAGAAGACGAAACTGAGGTTTAGACAAGTTAAGTAACTCACAAAGGATATATAGTGCTTAAGTAGGGAAGACAAGATTCAAACCCATATTCCTATAACTTCATAGCCTGGGTTATTTGCACTATACCCCACTATTTCTATATAATTCTAGAAATCCCTAAATTTCATAATTTTATAATCCCCAGTTGTGGTACAGCCTTGATAACTGAGTGCCAGTCTTACCCCTTCTGTGTGGATCCTTCCCCTGGAAACCAGCTTTTCTCCCAGTCCAGCTAGTGGGAAGATATACAGACTCTGTTAAATGCTAGTTAACTAGGACCAAGGTTTTAAAGAAACAGCCCTGAGTCAAAAACCAGCCACTTCACCTTGTGAATTTGTAATGTCACCTTTCCCTTGAGGCCCTTGGGAAGCTTTATCAATTCCTTTGAGTCACCCGGTTGCTAACCACTAGCTTATACATCCACTGTTTCCATTCCCACTCTATCAGTGATTCTAAAGCTTTTGTTAAGAAATATACATATAACATTTTCTTTTTGTTAAAAATATAAACTCCTGAGTCCACCTCCTATAGATACTGACTTATTAGTTGTTCATCACTGGACAAGCCTGCATGTGATTCGGATCTCTGGACCACCCTTTCAACAGCATCGCCTATACAGCGTGCTCAGCATGAACCTTCCAGGAACTCAGGGGTTCTCTGTCTTCTCCATTGTCTGTCTACCGAAATAGCCAGATCTAATTCCAGGAACTATCACATTAGACCATGTCCTCAAACAATGCAGCAAACATCCTGGCCTAACAGCTCATGTAAAAGTCTGGATATTTTGGATATTGACAAGTTCATCACAAGCCAAAAGTGTGAATGTCCTGCTAAAGCTGCACTGGGGCCCTCTTGAGTCTGTCCTGGGCAGATCACAGATGGAGGACCACGTTCAACTGCAGGTACCTCATTTTAAGGCAGAAAAAAATGATGCAGATGAGGACAATCCTGTCAGTAATAACACTGAAAGTCAGGCTGTGTAAGCGTCATTAAGAGCATCAGAGATATGTAGCATGGGAAATATAAATTCAAAAGAAGATATGATATCTTTTTGTAAATATTGTGCTGACATGTAGAAGATTTGTTTTCTATTACTCAGGAGATAGAGCTAGAACCAATGTACAAAGGCAAATTTTGGTTCATTTGAAGCAAATTTTTGGTTCAAATAATTTTCTAAGATCTAGGGCTTTCCACTAATGTAATGTAAAGTAGTGAAGTCAATATCACACAGAAGCAAAGTAACTGTGAAGGATGGTATGGAAGATGCCCGGGCCAGAGATGGTGTAGAAAATACTAGTACCAGAAGAGGATCACACCAGACATTTTCCATTTATTAATAACTAGTTTTTTCACCATTGATATAAATGAGAGAAGCGGCGTGCCTCTTTGGCTCACACAATAATATCCCTCCCCCAACAAAGTCTGTGCTACCCTTCCACTCTGTGCCCAGAGAAAATTAACCCATGCTAGGTCAATAAATTCACCAAACTTATGAAGAAAATACAGAGGGGGATGGTGTTTGGAACTGAACAACCTGAATGTAAATACGTCAGAGAGAAAGACATAAAATTTTATTACTGAGACCCAGGACCAGCCAGGAACCTTTCAGAGTTTTGGCTATACAGTTTTTATTTGGTTCTCTGTAACATAACAGCATCAATTTCATTAAGGAAAAAAAATCTCTTTTAAGTTAGCAGTTAGTAAGAGCCAGTTTCTGTTACTTGCTGAATAATATACTTTTGAACATCTCCCACTCCCTCTCATAATTCTTATATTTTATTGGCTTGTTTTCTCTCTTGGTGATTATATTTTGGAAAGTTGTGTAAGTCAGGATATGTGATAAAAGTGAAGCCTACACAGACTTTGGTTGGTTGATGCTATGATTTCTAGTATGAGGAAAAAAACCAACAGGAAGTTGGTTGCAATGTTAAAATTGACAGTAGCACACAAACAATATTAAACCTCTATTGAAATTTCAAACAACCACAAAAATTATTAAAGGCCACCATGCAGCAGTAATTCATACAAAGCCGCTAAAGTAAGGCAGATGCCAGATACTGATAAACTCATTTGCTTAATTTTTTTTTTTTTTGAGGAAGATTAGCCCTGAGCTAACTGCTGCCAATCCTCTTCCTTTTGCTGAGGAAGACTGGCCCTGAGCTAACATCCGTGCCCATCTTCCTCTACTTTATATGTGGGATGCCTACCACAGAATGGCTTTCCAAGCGGTACCATGTCTGCCCCAGATCCAAACCCTCGGACCCGTGGCTGCCTAAACAGAACGTGCGCATTTAACCACTGCACCACCAGGGCGGCCCCCCTCGTTTGCTTAATTTATTACCCAGAAGCAGAAGTTTACTTATTGCTCCTGTGCCTAGATCTCACTGACTCATGCACTTTAAGAATATGTAGATGGGGAGAGGAACAGCATCATCTGACTGTGCATCAAGCTGCATGACCATGAATGCCGACTAAGTGGGATGCTTCTGCTTCATGCTTCTCATTTCATAATTTAAAGCTTTGCCGTCATGTAAATACATCATGGGATTGTATCCTGTGACATCGTGCATAAAATATAATAGCGTGGTTACACAAACTTTGAAAATGAGAGCATAGGGAAATGAGATGCATTTAAAACTAATCAAGACGGATACAAGTTAAAGTTAGGAATTGAATATGTTCTTCTTTACTAGGGGCGCTGTATTAAAATAAACTGATTTGAATTATTTATATATAAATGATGATACTAATCCTATTCTGAAGAATTAATAACAGTAAAAAAAAAAGGCAGAAATGGATAAAAACAAACCCACTATTTTTTTAAAGAAATATCACAATCAGTCTTTATTCAAAAACTATAAAGAATGTGACTACAAACGCTGGGTCAGAAGCAAAGATTGGACTTGTGAAGTACACCATGCAAAGAACGATCTAGTCCTGCTTCATTAAGCAGCTTATAAGGAGGGAGGATGAAATGAGGGCCAGGATGGAGTGAGAAGTTGGCTTGGACCAAACAATACTTACTTTGCTTAGATATACCTTGAGTTTAGCCTAATATTTTTAAAAATATTAAAACAATTTCTTGGGGATTGGCAAAGGTTTTTCATATATCTATTGAGGCTTTTAATATGTGAACCAAAAGTCCTGGAAATTTGAGACTATTCTAAGACTGCACTAAATTGGTGTTGTATGGACCTCAAATGGGTCACATTGTTATGTGACACATATATAAAATTTGTTTTAAAATAAGAGATTTGCTATGTTTTAAAAACAGCTCTGAAATAACTGTTGAGGTGACGAATAACTAATTTACTATGATAAATAATGAAGAAAAAGGGTATTGTAGATAGAGCATGGTTCTTGAATAAATGAAGAACTGAATCCAAATTCAAGCTTTACAAACTTGCATCCTATAAAATCTACTATACTTGGGCCTGTTACCTAACATTCAACTATACAGTGAGAACAATAATATCCACATATTTGAGTGGTTTGTGAATGAAATGTAAAAAAGCAATTAGTACACTGTCTGGATATGTAGGTACTAGATAAATGGCGTAAGTACAGATAAACTTACATTCTGTAAAGTTTGATACCAAATTATTATTAAGCATAATAATATTATTTTTTGAAAATTTCCATTAAATTGTGTTAAAATTCTTGAACTAAATCTTTCCTGGGAAGGGTACTTCACTATCCTCAATATTAAACTAGAGGCCTCTACACAATTAATGGGGAAGTTCTTTGAAATTTTAAAGCACTAAACAAGCAGGAAATGTCAGACGGACTGTCCAGCCTCACATAAGGTGCCCAAAAAATACAGGGCACAATTTACAGAGAAAATAGAGGCATGAGGAGTAAACCCTCTTCTGTGGTGGTGTGGCTTTTACATAGCTCATACTGGCCCTTGTCACGGCTTCCTGACTTCCCTTAATCTGAGTGTAATAGAGACAAGATATTCCAGCTCTAAAGACACTAATGACATCATCAACAAAAAATTATCTTCCCATCCACTCCATCACTTTATGACAGCATCAAGTCATTTAGACATGAAGGGATGAAATACAAAGAGCATCATTCCTTCTACTCACTATTAAAATGGAAATCTCTTCTGAGTCTTTAGTCATCTAATAGTCTGGCAAGGATGAGGACATCCTCTAATAAAAGATTTCCATGTAAGATGTAAATGTGCACGTTCTATACAACCAAAAAGGGTGCCCTCACACATAGCTAAGAAACACGACTTTCTCACAGGAGAATTGGAACTCAGCTAATGAAAAACGGAGGCGAGACAGCAAAAGAGCTTTGCCTTCCACCGGCTATGTCACTCACTACCTGGATTGACGACTTAGAAGTCTCGGTTTCCTTATTTGTAAAGGAGAACAATAACACCTGCGGTCTGCTGGTATGTTAAGGACCAAAACTACAGTGCATGGCATACAGTTTGCTCAATGAAAGGGTTCCAATTCATTGATGGACAGCAGCAACTAAACTCCTGGAAACAGGTGCAAAACAACCAGTTGGCATTGGCAGAAATGAAGTAAAATCCGTAAGAAGGAGAAATTTCTACATATCCTGGCCTTCCCTGCCTCTCTCTTCCCCCTCCAGCCTGATCCTGCTGAAATACTAAATGACAGGTGGCAGCTGTAGCGTTCTTAAGGGCTGTTTGAAGGTTGGGCTGACTAAAAATCAAACAGCACGTTGTTTACTGTTGTTCTGTTTCGGGCTTATTTTTGGTAGGGGTAGGAAATGGCAGGGGAGAATGATGCATGAAAACCTGAAAACCAACACTTTATGTCTAGGGCTTCAGAAGAGAGAAGCCAGCAAGCACACCTTCTGGAGTTAATTAGCAGTGTGGCTTCCTCACCTATGAGTCCACGGCAGCCTGGAGGATTGCTACAAAGTTGCTCAGCAGGCAGCTCTTTCGGTCACTGGCTGCTAGGATGACCCTTTCATCCGAGATGGTTTGTTCTTTTCTGTGCCCTGAAGAATTTTCGCTAATATTAAGACAGATGCAGAGGACGACACAGAACACTATTTTGCCGAAGTTTGAGAAAAGCTAAAATCAGAACACAGTTTTTATAATTTCTCGGAAGTTCAACATCTGATAGTCCCCTGAAATGTTTCTATTCCCCACATGAATGAACTGTTTTAAAATTAACATTTCTAATTAAGAGAGAGAAAAATGCAATTTAAAAATGTCTGACAAAAATAACAATGACAGTTTTCACTCTCAGTAAATAGTCAATCTCTTAACACAGAGTTAAGGCTTGTTCATTGTAAATAAAATATACTTGCTAACTTGATTCAGAAACACTAAGAAATCTATAAATTGACTAGAATTGTGTGGCTTAAGTTATACTTTTTAAATTTTTGATTTCTGAGATCAGCTCTTCAGCACTACCATTTGCTAATGAAGCCAAATAAGACTGCATGTACTATTTTGTGGTCTAGAATATACTTTCACGTGGATTATCTAAATTGATTCTTACAACAAACTCCTGAGAGAGGCAAGAATATTGTCACTATATTCCAGATGATGAACTTAAAGCTAAGAGAAATTAAATGTTAACTGAGATGAAACAGAGAGTAATTAGGCAAAATTCCAACCCCGCTCTGCTCTCTCAAATTCCAAATTCTTTCCAATGTTTAAAACAGCATTGAAAGTTGCGATGATTTTTAAAATACAAGCCAACATTTTTTTACCCGAGGTGACACAAACATCAACATGTTTGATTGTTTGATTAGGTAGCATATAAGTTTTCCATTGCTGCTGGAGTAAATTACCACAAACTTAGTGGGATGAAACAATGCCCATGTATTATTTTATAGTTCTGGGGGTAAGAAATCCAAAGTAGTTCTCCTTGGGCTAAAATCGAGGTGTCGGCAGGGCTGTGTTGCTTTCTGGAGGCTCTAGAAGAGAGCTCATTTTCTTGCCTTCTCCAGCTTCCATAAGCTGCCCACATTCCTTGGCTCATGGCCCCATTCCATCTTCAAAGCCAGCAATGTCCAGTTGAGTCGTTTTCACACCACATCACTCTGAGTCTGACTTTCCCGCCTCCTTCTTTCACTTCGAAGGACTTTTGTGATGACACTGGGCCCACTCAGATAATCCAGGATGATAATCTTCCCATCTCGAGATCCTTAACCGAACCACATCTGCAAAAGTCCCCTCTGCCATGTAAGGTGACACATTCACAAGTGTCAGGCATTAGGAGGTGGGCATCTTTGGGGGCCATTATTCTGCCCACTGCAGGTAGGTTAGCGTTATCAAAAAACTATGTATCTATATCAGTGGAGGATGGGGTGGATAAACATAGAGGGAAACAGAAAAGTTTGTTAGAGTATCTACTGATACCGCATCCTAAAGAGGACCGTTACATATTACATTAATACGTAACTTTCTCACATACACCTACAATTCCTAAAATACAGACTGTCACATAGTCTACACCAACATATACATTCAGAGAGAAACCAATTTACCAACAGCATTATCTGCATATTCTGTCTCTGCTATTATATCTAAGTAATTCCTATATTTTATGGTTTTCCCGTAGCTACTTTTCATCTACTGATCCCAGCTCATACAGATGTATACATGCGCAAATGCATATAAATCACCATATGCACATGGGTAGTTTAGAAGACCCTGTTAATACCCTGCCTATATTTCCATGTCCTAATTATTTCAGTAAATACCAGTCTAACTTCATCTGCATCTGCGTTTTACTGCTGGCTGCTTGCCCTGACTACAGAACTCATTCTGCCCACTTATGGCAGTCAGGACATGCTGGGAATTATGCTCCCCAGAGAATCCCTGAGCCAAAGATTAACAAGAGGGGCTGTGCAAACATAAATAGCCCAGCTCCCTTGTCTCTCAGCCTGGATAACTCCGAGGTGCGTGTTCTATGCTGCTTCCAGAGTTCTCCAGTGGAATTAAACTCCAGATACTCACAGTGGTAGCTTGCCTGATAATATACCATTTATTGGGTCCTCTCCTATCCTGTCTAATCCTATCACTTCCCTACCAGTATACCCTGGGATCGTCTCCCAAATAAACTCCTTGTCTCAAATCCCCATCTCAAAGTCTACTTCTAGGGAAACCCAAATTAAGATGGTCAGAAATAACATGATCCTCTTGATACACACATATTCATAGTCCTATAACTCTGAACACGTAACCAATAAGCTCATAGCTCATGATGAATGCATCACTGCATTATTGTATGGCCAGTCTGATATTTTTAGGTTGGCAATTCAACCAAACAGATTTATTATGTATCCAGTTAATGTATGCATGATTTATTAAACAAATACTATATTCCTATGCCAAAGATTATTTTGTAGTTACATTCTGTGATACCGCAACTTAGAATAATTTGGCACACTGGGACACAATGTAGTCTAGAGGAGGTGAATTTCTAACATTTGACCGAGCTGAGTCTAGATTCTGACTCTGCCACTGAACTCACTGCATAACCCTGGGCAAGGTACATACCTACCAAACCCTTGATTTTTTTTAATCTGTTAAGTGAGAAAAACAGAATTAAACTTAGAAGGATATTCTGAGAATCATATGAGATAATATTTTCTTATTTAATAAAATGTACTAAATGGCTATAACCATCTTTTGAATACCAAACATTATTCTAGGTTCTGGGCATTCAGTTATCAACAAAACACTCCAAAGTCCCTGGAGCTTCCAGTAGAGAGATAGAATCAATTAAGAAATAAAAGAATAAATAAAAAAGAAAATGAAGTGGAGATAACAATAAACTGAGGGTGACAGAAACTGGGTGGCTACTTTAGAAAAGGCAGTTAAGGATTGGCACCTAAAGATTTGGTACTGAAGCTAGGACCTCAATGCAAAAAAGGAGCCAGCTATGCTCACCTAGGGAACAACATTCCAGCCTCTATGGAAAGCATGTGTTTACATTGTAAACAAAAAGAAAATGGGATGGATTCTTTTGAAAAGAGACAGTGTGACATAGTGTAGTGGGGATGAAATCAAAGTCAGGGGCCAGATGGTGATGCGTCTTATTTATAGCCCATGATAGGGAGCTTGGATTTTAGTCTAAATATGATGGGAGGGAGCCATGGGTGGACTGAGATTGAGGAATGATTTTATCTCATTTACAATTTTGAAAACACACTCTGGCTGCTATGGGTAGATTAAATTCAAAGGGTATAAAAATGGAAATAGGACAATTAGGTTCTATTGCAATCATTGAAGCAAGGGATGATGATAGTTTAAGTCAGAAGGGTAGCAATCGAAACGCAATGAAGTAGATGGATTTGGGATACATTTTAGAGGAAGAGAAGCCTTGACTTGCTGATAGATTGCTAGAGGTTCAGACAACGAGATAAAATGAAAAATCCAGGATGTTTCCTAGATTCCTTATATAAATTACACATAAAGCACCTCAGTCAAGGACTAGCACATATTAAGCACTCAGTAAATGGTAGCTAGATGATAGACAAGAGAATTTAAATGTAGACAGGTAAAATGAACATTAAACGGAGAGAGTGTGCCAATAGGCAGTGGAAATAAGTATATGGATAGAATAATTATTCATTATCAATACATTTTTTTTTTCTGAGCACCATTTACAATCCACACCTATGTAACTAAATAGGGAATGTTAAGGGATATAAAGGGACATCCATACGGAACCAGTCTTGAAGGTAACATATATTAAATGCCAAATGAATGCAATAGATGATAATGGCCACACAGGAGTTCAGAAGACAGGGGATCTCTGGGTCTTTGATATAAACTTAGAATATCAATATAGAAATAACATTATCTTCTACTTCTAATCTAAGTCATGCCATGTCATGCACAGGACATTCAACTGTAATGGACAGTTTGATATGTTAACAACTGTTTTAAATAGAAAATAATAGAAAGTAAGACCCATACTGCTAACATCATAACATTAGTAAAATCACAGATAATTAAATTCTGATGTAAATTCTAAAGTATGAATTACCCAGACTAAAGGACTTGAAGGAGTAGCAAGAAAACAAGAAGTTTCTCTTCTGATACTTTATATTTTATGCTCTTTAGTAACATTTCATATGATTATTCATCATTTTGAGTTCGATTTTCAAATTCTCTCTTTTTACTAGTTGAACATACTTTCCGCTAGCTTTCTTCACTAGTTTCATCAGGTTCAAACACTTTTTTCATCCTTCTCATTCTCATGTAATTATCTCTATGTTTAAAGAGCAACGGTCCTCTTCACTCTTCCTGAAAATTAACCTAATTATAGATTCAGTATCTTTTTAGGAAATATTATTTCATTATATTTAATATATTATCTTTTTATTAATTTCCATAAAGATGAAAGCACAATTTCAGTGGAATTTTCTATATTTCATAAATCTGAAATTATATATTCTATGGCTTGGTGCTATCTTTTGTAAATTACTCACTTCATTCAATAACATACATTTGTTGATCATCTAATTATGTGCAAAAATTCTTTGCTTTTAAGCTCTAAGTGGGAAGTAAATGATTTAGAAATGTTCTATTAGAATGAGAAATAAAAACTACTCTCAAATAATAGGTATTATTAGAAGGAAGAAAAGATTGGTTACCAGCAACAAATACTATACTATCACATATTTGGTGCCTCACTTTTAGAGGACAAATAAGCTTAATAGCTTCAGTTTTTTTATTAAGGTTCATTCTTAATCATTCTAAGATCTACTACACTTTAGATACCTTGCTGATATGAAATACCAAATGAATACCCAGAAGTTAAATTTATTTCCCAGTAGTAAAATCATATTTAGATGATCAAGTACCAAGCATCAATCATACCAGACACTTTCTAGTGCTAGGACACACACATCCTTTCAGTCTTGGCAGCTGGTGCTAGAAAACCTCCTTTCTGCTGACTAAAGTTGAATTAAATGTGGTTATCCATCTTGATCCATGGCAGGGAGGGTATAGGGACTTTAGTAAGCAGTTTCCTAAATAGATACCATGCCATGCTGGACTTGCTACTTTTTCTTGCCCTAGGTAACTTGTCCCCCCAAAATGGGCTCCTCTTCAAACCCTAGTTATTAGTGGTTGTAGTTTATGTCTTGTATCCAAAGCCTGAAATCTTTCCATGGTGTCCACCTCTTGCCTCATATTGCATTCAATACCAGACTTTATCTATGTCCAACTTGCCAATCTCTTTTCTCCTCAGATGCTCAGGTTCTGGGGCTCTTCTGCACTCACACTACCATGTGGCCATTCCTAGAACAGACTCCTGGTTTCTTTCATGCATTTAGTCTTCACTGGCATCTGCGGGCGCTATGCCAGCCTTTATGAGTTCAACCCACCGCCACCCGAGCCCAGTGATAGCAGAGCCAAGCTCACTCATCTTCAAGTCCATTGTTATTGAATTAGATTTTAAATGCACCGGGAGAGTTTTTCTATTGAAAGGACTAGGAAACTTTCTGAGGCCCTAAGAAACTCTTTCTAGAAGGACAATTTTCATTGTCATGAAAATTATCTACCTTCCTAAAAGAGAAAACCAGTAAAAAGCCACAACTGAACTGTAAAAATTCATAAATACACAAGAGGCTAAGATGACATCTTACCAAAGTAAAAACTCAATAACTATATTGTTAGTTGAAATTTAGAATTATCAGAATAAATTTTCCTAAATTTATATTCAGAAATTAAATTTAACAGGCTTCTCTTTGGAATGACTTCTTAGACCTGGCATTTTTGGGGTTGAGCCAATTCATTTAGGAGAGTGGAGGGGAAAAAAGGTACACATAGAAAAATCTAACCATTAGGCTGTTTTGAATATTATTTAAAAATGACTAAAGCATACTGAAACAGTTCATACATATTGACATCTAGTTTTTTTGCTTTATTTTAGTTTTGCTCTACTATCTTATACAAAGCACATCTAAATGGTGACTTGAGTGCATATTTATAACTCCATTCCTTCAAGATTTTCTTTGGATGTAAACACAGAGAATGGAAGTTTTAATTGCATAAAACAAGGGACAGAAAGCTGAAAGAGTTCAAAACTCTTTTAGCTATATTTTTGAGCTAAAATTGTCTGTCTAACAGGAATTCACAAATCCTCTAACAAAATCCACCTCAGCTTCTACTATGGGGTAATTTTCATTCATTTATAAGGATGGGGATCAGAGAAAAATGATCAGCCGTGAAAGAATACAATAGTTCCAAAAGACTTACTTTGAAAATCAGAATAAATGACTTTTTATAAAACTACTGCAGGACACAGGAGATTATTTCCAAATTCCACACTCTATCTACAAAAAAGGGCCAAAAATACCCCATGAATGAGAGAAGTTGAAATTGGGCTAAGTATTGGAATACTTAACCCAAAATTGCTAAAGAGGCAGTCTGTGAAAAAAATCAGTGAAGTAAATGATAAGCCTTGCAAATTCTTTCAGAATTCAGAGGAAAAGGGTAAAATTATAAAAATAGCAAGAAAAAAATAGAAATGTTAAAAGAAGTTCCAGGAGAATTAATACTTATTATAGAAATTCCATAGAAGATAAGAGGAGCTAGAGAAGAAACATCATTTAAGGAACTAATACAACAGATGACAGTAATATTAACAATAATTCCAAGTTCATGAACGCTTATGGCAGAATGTTCACTAATTACTAGTCTGAGCACCAGTCAAAATTTATGAGAGCTGAATAATATATAGACACATCTCAATGAAATATTTAAACTCTAAGGACAAGAAGAGTTTTTCATAATATATAAACAAAAATAATTTAAAAACATTCCCCCAGAAAACCTGAAAATGGAATAATTACCCAAAAACGTCTATCTTTAGATTTCTCTTCCATAACCTAAATGCCAAAGAGCAATTAAACAATGTTTCTAATTTTTTGTTGGGGAGGGAGGGTGAAGTGGGGAATATTGTGTGCTTTGAATTCTACTGCAAGTTACTCTGCCATCAATATACAAATAAAGGAGAATGGAATAATATCGTCACATGTTTAAGAATTGAAAAACAGAATCTATCTATTTCTACACTTTTTCTTAACATTTGTTTCAAAGACATGATTCAGCTGACTCAAAAATGAACTGAAATAAAGAACTTAAATTACAAAATAATTGATAGTGACCTCAGAAATCACTTCCCAGAGAATTGAGTCTAAATGTCAAGTGGTTGTCAACAGATGTACAATATGGTTATAAAATGCATTCACGTGTGAACTGCATGCGAATTATATGCAATGTGAATTTTTTGTGCGCGAAATACATGTGCCATGTGGTTATAAAAGCTTATTCAATTTTTCACGAAGAAGATATAAAATGTAAACTACACTAATCTAATTAAAATAATCTAAGTCTTGATTCTCCAATTACAGCACCAAAACTGAACATGCTTTCTGGAGAGGAGAGATGCAGCAAATGTTTGATATCTCATTTGCCACCAAGAGAAATTTAATTAGTGAGATGGTTAGAATGAACTTGACTAAGATTTTTTTAAAACTTAAGAGGTAAATACTAACATCATTGAAGGAGGCATACCTTCCTAATTACTAGAGAAAATGTGTAAAGAAATAAGTATTTATTACACAGAAAAACGAAAATAGTTAACACAAGGAGGACACAAAACAGATAAGTAGAAATGAGGTAATGCAGTAGGAAATAGTGCGGAATATGAAAAATAGAGAATATTTTCTTTTAAAAGTGGGCTATGAAATAATATTTTAAGCATGATTTTATTTTCTCTGAATAAAACTTAGGAAAATATAGTGCAAAGCATGGTAAGCTCATGGTAATGTTACAGATAATTATTTTAATATATTTTTTGCTTTTTAAAAATTACCTACGGGGGCCAGCCCCATGGCTGAGTGGATAAGTTCGACCCCTCTGCTTAGGCAGCCCAAGGTTTCGGCCGTTCGAATCCTGGGCGCAGACATGGCACCACTCATCAGGCCATGCGGAGGCGGCGTCCCACATGCCACAACTAGAAGCACCTACCACTAAAATACACAACTATATACTGGAGGGCTTTGGGGAGAAAAAGGAAAAATACAAACAAAATCTTTTAAAAAAAATTACCTATAAAGATCTTCTATATTTTCTATATTTAGAAAAACAATTCAAAACAAAGGCGACTTTTAATAGAAGTTTATGCATACATTTAAACTAGGTTACTAAGCAATGGGCTTTACTCCAATAGCTACATTCAAAGAATAAAAAATTTCTCCAGGTAAAACCATCTTTTAGCGGTTGGCGGGTTTAATCTCACTCAATTACGACCAGCTAAAATGTCTTCAGATGTTTTCAGGGCTGTACTGTCTATATATTCTTAATAAATATTTATCAGCCAGCGGACTGGAGCCTCCCCAGAATAGCAGGTAAGAAGAAAATGTAACACAAATTCCACTCCACAACAAGCTTTTACCGCTTCCTTTTCTGATCCAACACTCCCCCTGACAAGTCTCGCCCAGAACTTTTTTTACTAGAACCTAAGGCTGCTCTGTGAAACACGGAAGGAAAGACTTAGTCCCTTCTCTGGCCAATTTTTTTCCCATGCACGGAGTCTGAAAAAGTCCTATTTATTCCCCAGAAATACACCATTCATTAATAATCTGCTGATTCCAAAACAAAGGATTATATTTTAAAGAATTGAACAAACACCATATTGAGGCAACTCCAAGTGGCATCAATTTCAGTTAGGATGAAGCTGATTATTACTCCTGTTACCAGCAACAGTTGTTTGGCATATGCGAAATCACTCAAAGTCAGTATAAAGAAGTTTGGCCCAATGAGCGAGGTCAGGGGTCCCAAGTGATTTGTTCCCTAAAGCGAAAAAGTTCTGCAGTCCTGCTGTTGATCTATTTTATTTTGAAAAAAATAAATAGTTTGATGACTACTGATCTTCTCTAGAATTGTCCTAAAATTGCTGGGAAATTAAATAATACAAGTGATAAACAAATATATTTACCTCTTCTTCCTATACCTTTTCCTCGAGTATCAGTGAACATTCAAAGCATCTTTAACCTAATATCAGTGGATATAAAAGTAGCTGACATCGTATAAACTCTTTAGTGACCATACGTACATGTCAGTTTTCTGGGGAGCAAATATATAGTTTTTATAGGTGCTCCCTACAAAATAAAACAAAACAACCATGTCCCAGACTTATTAAGATTATAGGAATTTGTAATGTTGAATATTGCATCAAGGACAGCAATAAATTTGTGTGTGTGTGTGTGTGTGTGTATGTGGTCTCTGCCTTTGTCAGCCAGCTTCCTTATGCACTTTATATACATGCCCACATAACACTAGAAAAACAAATATATACTTACCACTAATGTAAATTATATCTTATGGGACACAGAAATAAGAGAAAAGGAAGAGGGTGCAGGCTTATCACAGGCAGATAGAGGGATAAAAGGGGAGAGAGAAAGGCAAGGAGTATAAACGAAATGACAGAGAGTACTAGAATTCAGTTGGAGTTGGCAGAAGTCATCCTGGTAAGAAAATCTGGGCAGAGACAGAGAGAGCTAAGAAAGCGATGGATGGTAAACTCAGCTGTCTCTGACCTGTTTATTAGTTTTATTTGGAATAAATTTACTTGCTATGACCAAGCAATTTCCATGCCTTTGTGCCAGCCAAGCTCAGGGAGGAAGTGAAACCTTCTGTTTCACCCTGTACCTATCACTAAAGATGTTCATGGCCGTGCAGCTGGCACCACTGCAGTTGATGTCAGAGGCAGACTCAGAACAGGTGTGCTTAAAGTCATCAGGTCTTAAGGACAATTCTAAAATCTCTTAAAACATGAATCATTTACTTCTGTTTCTAACAGTTTGGTAGAAGAGATTCTTTGAAAAAGTGCATCTGTCTACCTATCTATCCATCCATCCATCCACCTATCTACATACATACATATATCTATGTGCACATATGCATGTATGTGTCTCCAGATATCAACCCACCCATCCATCTGTCCATCCATCCATCCATCTACATACATACACATACCTATGTGCATCTATGTGTCTCCAGATATCAATCTACCCATCCATTCATCCATCCATCCATCCACATACATACACATACCTATGTATGTCTCCAGATATCAATCCACCCATCCATTCATCCATCCATCCATCTATCCATCCATCCATCTACATACATATATATACCTGTGTGCGCATGTGCATGTATGTGTCTCCATATATCAATCCATCCATCATCCATCCATCCATTATCTACATACATACACATACCTGTGTGCACATGTGAGTGTGTGTGTGCGTCTCCAAATACAGTGAAGATATAATAAGAAAGCAAAGATTCTTAGGAGGCCAAAAATGAAACGAAAGAGGGAAATCAGAGACTACGCAAGCACTCAAGTCATATTAACCATGGGAGCAAGTGCTTTGGCTGGTGAAATTGGGCTTTGAAACTGATTGTCTCACAGGAGACAAAGCCCAGAACTCTCCTAGAGTGGGAAATCTAACAGAAAACCCTGTTTTACGCTAGAAACCCCAAAATCGACAGTGTCCTCTCAATGCATGAGCAAAGTAGGAAAAAATCACATCCACAGGAGATAGCAAGGAAATCTGCCATCTCGACATTTGTTCTGGGTGAAAGGAGGGAAGAAATCTCCTTGTGACATCACCACAAGAGTGCTCTCATCCTGTCTGCATTCTGAAACAATCTACCTGTGTGGTTCAAGCAGCCTTAAGCCAAAAATGCCTTTGAAAGTGGTCTGCATTTATAGTGTCTGTGGGTGCCTAACAGAACAAACACCAATTTGCTCTAGAGAAACTCGTCTTTAATCCACTCAAATATGGTTCCAAGGAAAAAGAGCCCAAAGTGAAAAATTAGAAAACATACCATTTCCATTTATAGGAAAATACCTCTTTGTGGGATATTTTTACAATATAATCTCACTACATTGAAAAATGAGGGAAAACGAAGGAACTACACTTCAAAATATCAACAGGGATCAATCACAGATACTTAATGTTAACTGAACAAAGTACATTGCAAAGGAATCTATATGACATCATTTCGATTATATAAAGTTCAAACGCAAGAAAACCTCAACAAAATATTTATAAGGAAGACGTATGTTTAAAACTCAAGGGAACCAGTACCATTCCATTTTTAACCTGAGTGGTGGTACACTGACATTTGTTTTATTGTTACAAATCTTAAACATACATTATAAATATACCTTTAAATGTAATCAATATTTAATACAAATGTCTTCAAATGAGTTAGTAAATATTAACCTATTGGGAGTAAATTTAATTTGTAATTTCAGAAATGCATGATTTAACCTTAAAGGTTTAATAAAGTTTCTGTATTACTTTAGCACATTTATTTAATGTACCATGTGATGGTTCTTGTAATAAACTCCTTATCTGCATTTTTCTAATTAATCCTCATAAAAGTCATATGAAAAAGGTCTGATTTTCTGATTATAGATGATAAAATTGAGCTTTCAATGGATAACTATCTCAAATGCCGTAAGGGGAATTTAAACACATGGGCCTATCTGAAAACTTTGTTCCCTAAGTCATTAAGTCACACTAACCCCATTATAAGTATTAAGACACTTATTTGATGAATTCCACTTCTAACCATGATGGAGCAGCTAGCGAACAAACAATGCTCCTGCTGAGAACTAGAAAATAAGAGATAACATTAGAAACAATGAACACCTATTTAAAGATGTAACTGTAGAGGCAGCCAAGCCTTTAGTGGCCAAGGGAAAAGAAACTCAGAAAAGCAAGCTGACATTTTGAGGGCTACTTTTTCCCTTGGGTAATATGCCAGTCCTTGGATGGGTAAGAGACTGAGGATTCAGGCAAAGAAAAATAAAGAGGTTAAAAGAAGTGAGACTTGTGGCATTCTATCAGCAGAGGAAACAAAGTGTTGAAGCTTGGGGCTGCAGAGTCAGTCAGGTTTTGAAGGGCTCAGAACCTGGAGAGAAGGTAAGACAAGAGAAGCAGGTCTGACACTTAGAGTTTTCTCTTGAGGCACTGGCTAAATTTTAAAACTGTCCAGGGCAAGATGTAAAGTAGCCAAGCAAAAATTGGAAAAGTACAAGGATGTTTTCAGCAGTATCATAGTGATGAGATACCAAAATTGGAATTCAGGACCCACCGAGGAAGGATTGCATAAACCCATAGGCTCTCAAATGGAGCTCCTCAACGACAACTTCCTAGAAATGTGGATGAACCAGAACAGACTCACCATACAAAGATTTCAGGGAGGTCTCTAGCCATGTCACATTCTGACAGAATTGATCTGTCCCCATCTTAGCTAACTACCAGAGGATACAGTAAATCTCTCTGGAAGAAAACAGCACAATTCTGATTTATAATTTTTCATACACAATGTGAGGCACGCAATCAAAATTTTTCCACTATACTTAAAATAAGAATAAGGAAAAAAACCTAGAAAAAAGACAATAAAAATAAAACCACAGATGAGACAGATATTGAAACAGGTATAGTAAAATACTGTGACTACTATGTTTAGGAAAACAGAAGACAAGAAGAAGAATGTTATAAGAGAAATGGAATTTATTACAAATACCAACAAACAGAACTTTGAGAACTGCAAAATTTAATAACTGAAAATAGATCTCAACAGATTGGATTGATAGCATTAGACAGGGCAAAAGAGAGGATTAGTAAACTGGAAGATAGGTCAGTAAACATCCAGAGGAAACTAGAGAAAGAGCATAACAGACACAGACAATACAGAAAAGTGACAGAGAGACATAAAAGAGGCAGTCATGAGGTCTAACATACATTCAATTGGAGGATAGAGACTACAGGGCAGAAGAAATATTTGAAGAAATAATGGTCTAGAACTCGCCAAAATAATAAAATCATCAAGCTATCAACTGAAGACTTGCTATGAACTCCAAGCAGATTAAATACAAAAGAAGCTACACCTAAAAGTGGAATAGACCTATCAAAATCCAAAGACAGAAAACCTTAAAAACCAACAATGAAAATCATTTCTTGCTCAAAGGAGTAATAATAAGATTGACAGTGAAAACAATGAAAATCGGAAGATGATAGAAAAAGATTATAAAATACGGAAAGCAAATAAATGCCAACCTAGAATATTATACCCAGAAAGAAGTTAGAAAATGAAATGCGAAAACAAATACCCTTCACAACAGCTTCAAAAATGTCAGATACCTAGGTACCAATAAGGATGTGCAAGGCTTCGACACACAAAGAGAAACTTAACAAGTTTTTATATAATTGAGTGAAATTTTAAAAGGCCTAAATAGAAGGCTCAACATCGCTAATACGTCACTTTTCTCCAAATCAATCTTTAGACTCTATGCAATACCAACATATATAGCCCAGACAATACTAAAGAAGAACAAACTGGAAGTATCTGTGGCATGCACCAAGTCTTTCCATGAAACTACAGGATTTAGGACAGTGTTACACTGATGTAAGGTAAATAAAAAAAATAATAAAACAGATAGTCCAGAAAGGAACTGTATGTATAGAGATATCATTTATGGCCAGCATAACACTGCAGAGCAAGAGGGAAAGATGGTGAGACAATTAGGTATCCAAATGGAAAAAATTAATCCTGATTCAGACCCTCATCCCTATAGAAACCTCAATTCCAGGTTGATTATAAACCTAAATGGAAAAGGTAAAACAATAAGGCCTCTAAAAGACCGTCTTCATGACACGGGGCAGACAAAGAACTCTTAAAAAGACAGAAAAAGAATTAACCATAAAGGGAAAAGAAGGAAAATCATTCTACACTAAAATTTTAAAACTCTGGCCATTAAAAAAGGAAAAACACAAGGCCAATAGGAGGTGGAAGAAGATATTTGCAATGTATGTATCTTACCACAGTCTAGTATCCAAATCATGTAAAGAAACACTAAAAATGAATTTAAAAAAAAAGCCAAAAGAAAAATGAGCAAAATATTTGAACAGGCATTTTACAAAAGAAAATTTCCAAATGGGTAAAACTCATCAAAAGATGTCCAACCTCATTAGTCACCATGGAAAGGCAAAATAAACCACAATGAAATACCATTACATAACCACCAGAATAGCTGAAATGGAAAAGGCTAACAATACCAAGTGTTTGACCAGGATATGAACGAAAAATGGGTTGGGATATCTATTCTCTTCATTCTCCCCCTGCTTCCCCATAGATACAAAAGTACGGGCATTCCACAGTTCTAGACGCTCTTGGGCAGCCCCTGTGCCATGTGCCCAGCAATTCCCAGGACTGATAGCACCATGCCCTCACCTTGCCCCTGCAGGAGCAGGGTGGTTAGGAGTTCCCACTGTTGCTGGTCCCTGAGTTCAGCATGAACACCCACATCTCTGTAAAACAGACCAGTCATTACATTCTTTTTGATTAAACATTTCCAGAATCCTAAGTGCTATTCCTTTGTAGAGATTTGGGTTTTTACTCTGTGTGAAATACAGAGTTATTCTGGAGCCTTAAATAGGAGAGGGCTGTAACGTGACTTACATTCTCAAAGAATTATTCCTTCTGCTCTGTTGAGAATACTCTATGAGAGGGTTAAGGGTAGGACCAGAGAGGCCAGTGATCAGATCACTGCTGTGATCCAGGTGAGAGGTAATGGTGGCCCAGATCAGTGAGGACGTGGTAAAAAGTGGTAAGACTGTGGATATACTTTGAAGGCTCAGCCAGGAGGACTGGATTCCCAGATGAATCTGGATATGGGGAAAGAACTAAGTCAAAGATGACTCCATGCATTTTGCCTTGACCAACTTAAAGTAATTCATTGCCACTGAATGAGTTAGAGAAGGCTGTGGATTCAGCAAATTTGACCAGGGGTGGAGGAGATCAGAAGCTCAGTTTGTGAATATGTTAAATTTGAAATGTCTATTAGCTTTCTGAGTGCAGATGTCAAATAGCGAGTTGGAAAGAGAGTTAGTTATACTAAAGTTCAGAAGAGAGATCTGGACTAAAGACATAAATAGGGGGATATTTAGGACCATGGGACGGGGTTACATCACCAAGAGAATGAGAGGATATCAGAAAGAATAGATGATGCTGGGTGGAGCCCTGGGCACTTCCATATAAAAACCCAGAGAGAAGAATAGCCAGCAGAAGAGAAGAAGAAAGAGCACCCGGTGAGGCAGAGAAAACCAGTGCAGGCAGGAGATCAAGGAAAAGGAATGAGCAACTGCTGTGAATGCTGCTGAAGTCAAGTAATAGGATGCAATATACACATTTTTTAATTTTCTGTATATTATGATGTTTTGACATCTTAAAATTAAAACACTTTTCTGGCTGGGTAGAGAAAGCCCCTCTAAGGCTGGCCAATTCTTAGAGATAACAAAGAGCTCAGTTGGGAGCCTGTGATATGCAGACAAACCAATCCAGAGCCAGACCTCCCTATCTGACCCTTGCACCCCAGGAGGCAAGACTCCTCTGCCTTAATCAGCCCAAGGCCAGGTGCCAGGCAACTAGGGACCACCCCTCTAACTTAGAGCCCGCCGAAATTATTCACACTAACCAGTCCCAAACTGTGAACGCTGCCCTGCCTTGCCTCTCCCTAGCCTCTCCCTAGGAAACCCCAATAAAGGCTCTGGTCTTATCTTTCTTCTTGCTCGCTCCTGCTTTCTGCCTCCTCACCAAAACCTTCCCCTGTGACCCTGCCTGGCACATGGTGACCCCTTCCTGTGAGTATAATAGACTTTGTTTTCTTGTGCCCCTCTTGTGACTCCTCTTGTGGCCACACCTGACTGCCCATCACATAAAAGAACAGGGGACAAGGAGTTCTGACAACTGTACACTGGCTTCAGCAACATGGAGGCCACTGCTATCCTGAAAAGAGCAATATGTTATTTATATTTAATTATTTAGCCAGCAGATATTACATTAATAAAATGGATAGTGAGATGAACTTTATTCCATCTGTGAGTCTTTGGTCAGAAAACCTCAATCAAGGACTCTGAAGGCAAGAGTGAAAATCACACTGATGGAGTTACTGATTTTGACAGGCCCTGGAGAGGGAACTGATGCTTTATTGGTAGCTAACATGACATCATGCTTTAAATTAGTTCTCTTACAATGCCGTAACGATATACTATTTCCCCCAAGTTACAAAGGAGAAACTGACTCAGAAGCGTTAAGATCATCCAGCTCCTAAGGTGCAGTGTTAAATTAAAACCAGTTCTGACCTCAAAATACACGCTGTTTCAACTACCCTCTGCTCTCTAACAATGAAATAAAATAGAAGGATTAAAGAAGGCACACGCAAACCATCTGGGAATTAAATCTGGGTCCCTGTACCCCCTGAAAATATGATTTCCTGGTAACCCATGCTGAAAAACATCAGTAAAACGCGTTCCTACGAGGCTTAAGAAGAAATGTCTATCAGAAGTTTTCAGGCAAGTTACAAAATATGTGATAGCTGAATCTGACCTTGAAAACAGTAGTTCTGAGAAACAAAATTCAATTAGGTTAAATTTGCAATCTTCCAATTGTAGCTGGAACTTATTCCTCTTTCCCTATTGAACTGAAAATATTTAGAGAAGTTAAATGAACAAAAACCAGGTTAACTTATCCCCTCAGCTATCTAAGGACTTCATTCAGTATTACTGCTTAAGATTCATAGGTCACTTTTTTTAAAAAAACAACTTTATATTAGTAAAAATCTTTTCTAAATATATTAGCAAGTATATCCGGCTGCCCATAGAGTCTCTTTTCAGACTTGACAAGTCATTTCCAATGCAAAAGGGTAAATCCTAATATTACCAATATTGCTATGGTGGAAAGAGTTTAAGATATTAGTCACTAGAATGATTTTCTGAATATATTTAGCAGGTTTATTTGGCTACATATGAAGTCTCTTTGCAAACCTGACATGTTATTTCCAGTGACCTGAATATGGTATTTCCCTAAGAAAGCAGAATGGAATAAAGTCTCGAAGTAGACTTTCCAAACAGAGAATAAAAATAGTATCTAATATATTTTGAACTTTGAAATTATTGGTTTCTATTAGAGTGTGCTCTGGACCACGGTCCCTAAAAAAATAACTGTGCTCCTATTTTAGCAATAGTCTCTTGAGTTGGGTTAAAGCGTTTAGGATCCAGAGTTCGATAAGAGCTCTGAGAAGTCTACTGCAGCTGGTGCACACCAAGGCCTGTTATATAACCTGGTTTGTCCATATCATGAGCATCTCTCCACTGCCCGGCTACCAGCCACAGAGTAGCCAGTTCTGACTTGACTTCTGAGGTACCCACAGGAATATCCATTCCTTCTCTCCCTCTGCCCTAATACCCTCATTTTCCGTTCAAACGAAAAGTGCAAATAACCAATAAACCTGCAAAACTGACTTCTCTCAAGAAAATTTACTCAAAAAAAAAAAAAGAATCAATGCTTGAAATCAAATAATTAAATTCTAATGTGGACTACTTTAAACCATCAACATATGTAATAGTTGCTCATAAGGCACATTAAAAAGAATAATTTAAAACATTAAGGACAAATAATCCAGTGGCAGGGGAACAAACTTAAAATATATAAATGGGTCAAATCTTACTGTGTATTGGATGATGATCTATGGTCTTAAACAAGGTAAATACTCAAAGTTCAAACACTCTTCTAATAGCTGTTTTCCTCCCTCTTTGAAATGTCTTTTCATGTCAAATTCCCATTAAGCCTGATATACAGTCTGCTTACTGGAAAAACAATGTTTAACACACATATGATTGAAAATTTGAATAATAAAATCAATAGGATGAAATATTAAGGATAATGAGGAAATAGAGAAACACGCCAAAGGTTTCCATTAGCATCACAAATGCACTAAATATATTTTTACAAGCGTATGTTGCCCCTTTTTCTTTCGTAGTGAGGAAATGTCTAAGACACATGAAGAGGGACAGGCAGAGGCACTACAGAACACACGTGAAGATTCTTCCATCTGGTAGTAACGCCGTGGACGCTCCACCTGGGAGAAGTAACTGTTATTTTCTCTGTGAGGACAACACCAGGTGTTTTATGGGTAATGTGAAGAAATTTTAATCATCCACCTCCCTCTTATGCTTAGTTTTTGTCATTATCACACCGACTGTGATCTGTAAATCAACACAGAAAATCAGGTACTTGCTGTTATCAGAGCAGCCTGTGATCTGCCAATAGCTGTTCCCATCTTTCATATAGACACTTGTGTGAGGACAAGGAAGAATGGAAATCTCCATCAATACCAATTTGGTCCCACAAAAGGCACAGCTCAACGGAGAGGAAAGAATGAGCATGTTGGCTAAAGAAAGTCGTGTTACAGGTTACGCATTAAAAGTGGAGACAAATCCATCAGAAAAAAGTCAAGTGAAATTTGACAATTTTCTGTTTCTAAGTTTACAGAAAACATGGAGCAAAAGGAAAATCAACACCAATATATTAAAGAAAAATTTTAAAAATGTTATATTTACTTAATTTGGTATTATTTAATTTGTCATACTGAAATCTACATTACTTGAATATTTTTCCAGACGACTAGCTTTCCCAAGTTTCTCCCTTCTCTGTTACTGCATTTACTTTTGACACAATAAAATTAGCAAGTTTAAATTCTCATGTTCTATAACTGTTTCATGTTAGAACTATATCTCCAAACTTGATTCCAAATCTTTTGGGCAGTCAAAAGGTCGTATGTAGTAACATTCATATTACTGTACTTCAAAATCAATCCTTCAATAACACTAATCTTCCAGATGAGTATACAAGGAATGCACCAAGCTTGCAAGCATGAGAAAAAAAATGAGAAATTTGGGGGAAAAAAATCTAAAAAATCATGGCGACACGTTACAAACACTGCTACTCAAAATCCATTCTCCTTTTCTTCCTTACAAAGAGAGTTCCAATACTGTTTGAAGTGGCTTGTACTTTATTTCTCAGCTTCTGTTGCAGCTGGAGATGGCCAAAAGACAGTTCTGTCCAATAAGAGTAAGTACAAATCTACAACGGATTTCTGAGAAAGCTGCGGTGTTCCTGTTAAGGCACTAGCCTCCTGCCACATTATTCTGCCTTCCTTGAAATCAGACAGTGCTGGAGAGGAACCAGCCTTGTTGCAACTGTGACAGGAGAAAAGCATGGGAGCCGGGGACCTTGACAGCATAATGGAGCTCCATGTTGCACTGGCCTTAACTGTCCTTTGGGGAGAAAAATAACCGCAGATTTGCTTCAGTCACTGCAGCTAGATTTTTGTTACATACAGCCAAATCCCATTTTTACTGATACTCTCAGAGTAGTTGGTGAGATCGCCAGAGGCTGAAATGAAATTCTTTTATGGTGTGGCCTTAGCTATAAAAAACAAAAACAAAAACACCTCCCTAGCATCAAAAACAGAAGTATAGGAGAAGCCTTAGGGGAAGGAAACAAAAAAGGGAAGAACAGAAGCAAATTTGTAAGAAGTGCAAAGGCACCTGTAAACAGCAGAGGCGCCAAATTATGGTGGCATGACGGGCAATGGGAAGCAGCAGTGATTCTTGTTTTAATTCCAGCTGAGTGACTAAGATGAGGTTATGTTTAATATACTTTAATCAACACAATAAAATTTGAGTTATTATAGTTAAAAATGTTAATTTTGAGGAGCCCAGAAAATTCACTTATGAAGACAACCTCCTTTATTTAGAATATTGAATAAATGACAAGTGTGTATACTATGTATGTGCAATTTACTTGTTTCCAGCACATTGCTAGGAAAAAAGAAGATAAAAGTAAAATCAGTAATACATAATATACAGTTGATTTATGACATGCCATTACCCAAAATTCTTGAATAATCTGTTACGGGATTACTTAATATATAATTTAGTGTATGATTTTTTAATAGAATGAAGCTGAATGAATAAACTCTGGTTGATATTCTGAATGATTAAACTCAGCAATAATTGTGAAAATTAACTTTAATGAGTGTTAGGTTTTAAGTATGATAGAAAGTAATACGTGACTAAAAACTTCAGAAGCCAAAATCAAAGGTTCGCTTCTGCTTGTGACCCAGCAACCATATTTAGTTAACGCCAAGCCGTCCACATCTGCAGAGTTTGTAAAACATTTATTTTTATGGAAAAAAAATTATCTTTGCATAAATAAAGCTGCTACAGCATGTAAAACAAAAGACTGTGAAACTTAAAATTTAACAATCAAAGAATCAAGAAATGGAAAAATATGACCAATTCTCGAAATTAAAATGATCTCCCTATATTAACTCCATAAGTAAAAATACACTTTACGCTGCAGATTACGCCTTCAAGGAATACATTAGAACACATGCTTTCTTCAGTGTTGCTTCCTGCACTTGACACGTTGTGATCTGTATTTTCTAGACTGTCAGGTAAGAAGAGCCTATCAATTGGTCCAGCCTCAGACTAGAACCAAAATTGATCAAGTTTTAATAACTGAAATGGTCAAAGCGCCTTGAGCACAGAATTGCCTTGTACAAACACTGCTGACTCGCAGACAGCCCAGTAACCCACCAGATGGGACATAATGTGACAGGAGTGAATCTAGGACACTTACCCTGGAGTGGAGACTAATAAACCCACGGCTCCAAGAGGAAGCAAGGAACTTTCCGGGAGAAGGCTTGTCAAGTATAAAATCTTTAATTATTCCAGATTACTACCGCATGGTCTGTGGGTTTCAGCTCCAAAATTTTACAGCTGAGAAAACAAAATCTAATTGAAAGAGAACTGTGTTGTGGTTATAAATAAACTATTATTAGAAAAAATAACTTAAACTAAGGTTATATATCTCATTCATTATTTGCTGGTGAATTTTTTCCCAAAACGTTAACCTGAAACTCTTCATCAGCATAGAAAGGACTGTATACATTTAAAATTTGTGTTACAGAAAACATTTCTTAGGGATGCAAACTCTGTATGTTAGCCAATCACGTTTTTGGAATCACCTCTAAAGATTCCGTTGAGTTTTATAATTGCAGTTAGAATGGTTCATGTGGCATCTGTAAGCACTTGCTGACAGATGAGGAGATAGGCACGTATGCCATGTAATTCCAGCTGTTTTAAATTTAAATTAGCATTATTTTCTAATTTCCCATTTTGATGCTATGATGAAAAATTCAGGCTTGTAAAAGTCCAGAATCAAACACCATATTTGACTAGTCCAGGTGTTTAATTATTCATTAATCTGAATGAAGATATGAAAATATTTTCTTGTTCGCACATTTTTTCCTTCAGTTCTGACACTTCTCATCCAACACTCTCTCTAAATCCTATGATAATTCTCCCTTCTTTCTAGTTACCACTTTTCAAACACTAACAGTTGGTCAGGGGTCACTCCCAAGCTATTAACACTTTTAACATCAAGAAGGGACAAGGATAGCCTTCCTAATAGACAGAACTTTTATTTGTTTGAAATATGGCTACTTAATAAGGCTTCTGAAAGTATTTACAAAATATAAACATAACATTTTACAAGAATCCATCAGCAGAGCAAAGAATGCTGGATACAAAGATACAAATTATTTTAACTGTAGAGACAACAGATTAAGGACACAGTGCAAATTTAGAAAGTCATTCGACATTATAATTTTATAATAATTCTAAAACTTTTAGTCCATCTAATTCTAAAAGTATTCTCTTGATAAGCATAAAGTAAATTTTTTTAATTATAAGGGATTTTCTGATTTCCAAGGAAGAAAATGATACAGGAAGAAAGGCAGTTTCTTATCAGAAAAGCAGAAGTTTTCCCATAATCCCTACGTGATTTTGTCTTATATTTCATTGGCCAGAACTATCCTATGGGAACACTAGTTGCAAAAAAAGCTGAGAAATGAGGGGTTTTTTTTAACTGAGTACATGAGACCTCAAACACTATTTGGTCCCAACTATATTTAAAATTTCCAATTAACTCTTTGAATTTCACTAAGAAAATGAATTGGAACCAGCAGAACCAAGGCATGATGCACAACACGGGATCAAGTCTTTGCTAGGAGAAAAAGAGCAGTACTTCTGTGCCCTGTGATCTCTTAAAAGTGTTGCGAAGGCCACCTACAGACCAACCTTAGAAAAGTCACAGCATGAAGGACAGGAGAACATGTAAGGACAGAGAGAAGTCATCGCAGATCCTGACCCCCAGCAGACCAACCCCTAGCTCCCGGGCTGTCTTTTATTAAGTAAAATATGATGCTATGACCCAAAGATTATGGCAAGAATAGAAGATGATTAACATTCATACAAGTCTTGGGTCTTGTTTTATTTTGGTTTGATTTTGTCTTTTTGTATATATCAAAATGATCAACTTGGATTTGTTAAGTTATAAAGGTTTCATAAAGTATTACTTTTTACAGTTATTAGATTATTTATCTTTAATTAATGTTTTAAATCACAGATAAATCCAGGTACTGTTGTCCATTTCAATAAAAAAAAATTTCATATTTTGATACTTTGACATTACTGGATAGGAGATGTTTTAAATTCACTGAATTTTAAAACCACTGCAGGGGCTTTGTAATAGGGTTTTTCAATGGCCTAGATAACTAGCTATTACTTTTTGTCTAAGTTCTTGTCTATATTTATGCCCCATAAAAAATGAGTCACTATTATATATAGGAAACTTTTAAATATATGAAAGCGCTTACATCTGGGAATTTAATAGAATTGTTTTTCTCAGATTTTACTTAATACTTTAAACATGGGCACACAGAAGGCAACAGCTACTTGGTGAACAAATTAATCAATGTTATAAAGTGACAGATACCAATACAAAAGTCACTCTTGGTAGATGTAAGGTACCTATTTTGTAGTCATAATGTGCCTAGAAATCTAGTGCTTTAGCTTATTCTGCTTGGTGTTATAATCAAATTCTAAATAATTCTTCAAATCTAAAAACTTGATGACTTTTCTCTTTGTAGTTCAAAATAAATATATTTTTTTGAATTTTGCCCATAACTATAATCATCAAAATATTGAACGTTAATCAGAAAAATATATAAATATGAAAAAAACAACAACATGACTTCACATGTTGATGGTCTAGTTATGGCCAACTCAGTTTTCTCATGGAAGACATATTTGCTGGTGAGCTTTGATGAGTAAACCACGCTGGAAGTTACAAAGAATTTCTACTGATATCTACTCACAATTATAATTGGAAGCAAGAAAGACAATGCCAAAAGTAAAGAAAAAACATATTTTGGATAAAAGCAAATAAATAAATAGGACTCCCTTCTAGAAAAGAATGTTATTGGATGGAAAATTGTTCCTTGTGATGCCCTAACGGAAAAAAGTATTCTTTCTCCAACAATCCCAAATTATTTAGCATTACGACATCGATTATAATCAAATGTTGATTCAAGTAGGAATTCCCTAATTAAATAATCTTGACTGAATCATCGGGACCTGGGAATAAGTTATTTTGTTGAACAACTGAAGACTTATAAGGGCTATTATAAACTCCATTCATCTCTTAATTACCAATCTCATTGAATGGAAGTCAAGTTTTGATAACTACACATGACCCAGATGTATTTTAACCATGCTTCAAACCTCTACCGTAAAACATTTGCTTGATCCAAAACACCCTCTGATCTAGTCAGATCTTAGGAACTTAGCTTCTCAATTTCCTGAGTGTCTTATTTTCAAATATTCTTTTTGTCCTGATAAACTCTAGATATGCCTCCTAAAAATTTCCGATTTCAAATTGTAGCAATGGAATTAATCAGTTTGACAAAATTATTTTAAGTTTATACATATTGCTAAAGAATGACTTCCTTCTCCACCACCAAAAGAAAGAAACTAAGAAAGAAAGAACTGATCAGAGTTCAGAAGAAATTCTGGTTCTTCACTCTAAATGCACATACCAAATACATACAGTGTATACTCTGGATTTATGGGTGCAGCAAAGCTACTAAGCTTTTCAAGCCATAAACCAGCTAATATTACATTAAAATTGAAGCCACCATAAAATAAAAGCATCATTTATGCATCAAAATAGTGGGAAGATGCATTGAGATGAAGAGACATGACAACTTGTGGAATTTGATTTTCCAAAAAAATTATTTAAATTTAAATGTACTCTAAGAAAATCTTATCTCAATATAAAGGTTAATATTCTTTACAGGATGACATTTATATATTGTAGTACAAGGTAGTATAAACAATGAATAATTCCTGGCAGTGGTGAACATGGTTATTTTGTAATGAGCAAAAGCTGTTTGAAGTGTGTTTAAAAATATTTAACTGCAGAGGCCGTCCACGTGGCACAGCAGCAGTTAAATCTGCACACTCCAGTTGGGCGGTCCAGGGTTTGCAGGTTCAGATTCCAGGTGCAGACTTAGCACCTCTCATCAAGCCATGCTGTGACGGCATCCCACATAAAATAGAGGAAGACTGACAACAGATGTTAGCTCAGGGCAATCTTCCTCATCAAAAAAAAAAAAAAATTACTGCAAAATATTATACCAGAGTAAAAAAGACAGAATAATGAGAAAGAAAAGAACATATCATTCATAAAGAAGAGTATGTAATGTGTCTGAAATTCTAGTCTGAAACTCTTCATAAAAGAGTCTTACCACATTTATCAGCAGCCAGGGGCACGGTCAAGGGGGCTACTTTGCTTTGGAGTGAAACATCAATCTCTAAATCAGGAGTCTTTCTAACCTTCAAGGGAGACCAGGCTCCTGGAATTACTGCACACTTTTCCTACTGCTCATAGGATGGGACCAGCTCATGTCAGCGGGGAAGCAGAGCACCCACAGAGAAAGAAAACGGCTCCCTTTGGATTTAATTAACTAAAATTACAGTAGACTTAGAAAACCCGAAACTGCTCTGGAAAAGACTGAACTTAAATATGGGTAGAAAACAATGTTCCAATGTACTGCCCGTGAAATTATACAGCTTCAGAGACTCAAGCACCATTAGTTCCGAACGAAACCCATAGCAAAACATATTAAAATCCATGCTTATGATATCTTGGTGACATTTTATTACAAATTGGAAGGTTTTAAGCATAGACACATTTAACCAGAATGCTTTCAATTCAGACTAACGGCAATTGACTTCTTGGCATTTGACAAAGATATCTACTAACTCATCTATAACCCATTCACTAAGCAAGGGTTTAATACCTATGTGCAACAGCCAGTGCATATGTTATAGCATACAGCTCATGTGCATATGTTATAGCATACAGCTCATGTGAATAATGTAGATTTAATTTTAGCACATAAATGTCTTAGTTTATAAGTTAACATTTGGATTTTTGAACAGAAAGTCAAATTTAAATGAGCCTAAGTCAGTGCTGAGAGGAGGACACGAATGCCCAGCCCTGAGAGGGATAAAGCTAATACCCAAGGCAAATCAGGCGATGTGCTCTCCTCCCTCCTGCCACCCTGCAGATGCTTCACAGAGGTGTCATAAAGTTAACACTGAACTCAAGGGCACCTTTAACTTAAAACACTGGCCTACGAAGGCAAAATCTGAATCTCGGGTGTTCTCTGCTAGAGGAAGCTGGAGGGTCCTTGGCGTGACTTGAGGAGTCACACTAAGACTGTCCCCAGTTTAAGACTGAAGAAGAACCTGCACTGTCAAGGAAGGACCACACAAAAAGGGCCACCGATTTTAAATATTTCCATCTTTAATTCACTAACTTACCCGGCATAGTATGCCATCTTACAGTAATATAACTATGCTATGCTCACGTGGCCATGACACATGAGGTACATTTTTCTAAAGCAAAACAGCATTGGTCTCCAACAGAGCAGGCCTCACTGCTGCCAGTGTTTAGGAGGAAAAAATATCATTTGCACTAAAATTTATGACATCATTATTTGCTTACTCTGTGTATCTAAAACAGCTTCAAATTACCCAATTTTAAGTGTAATGGTCATGACTCATGAATTGATAAACTTCTAATTTGTCATGGATGGACACCAAAATTAAAAGAAAGACCCAGGATTCAAAAAGAACAAACAACAAACCAGTTTCATGCCAAAACTATAATTTGGCTTAGAGACAAAAGGACTCGTTTATTTTTTAGGGATGTCATCAATGTCACGACCCATAAGCAACCATGGACTCTACTTAAGTGCTCCATTTTTCAAAACATAAACTTGGAAGAGGACTTTAAAAAGGACAAAGTAACTAAATACACACAACGGACACAAACAAAAAGAAAGAATTAAAAATATTCCATGTAGGCAATGATATTATAGTAAAGGAAACCACAGCAGCTTGAAACAGTCACACATCTGGCATTTGATATCAACTGGCTATTTCCAAGGAACTTTGAGTGAAAGGAAATAGTCCCTTTTACGCATTATCAGAATTCAATCATAGGATTCACTGCCTGTGCGGTCACTTCAGTTAAAAGAAAATGAAAACCATTTTCTGTAAGATTTCAGTCTGACTTAATTTGCCAAATTTACCCACTCTTTGTTTCAGGGGATGGACACTGGCCGGGGGTCGGGGGTGGGGGGGGGGGGAGGAATAGACTCCATTTAAGCATAAACAAAGAAAAGAGAAAATATACTATTTTCTTGAGGAAAGGTTACAGGGCCATTACCATCACATGTTTTTAAGTAAGGCAATATTTTTGCCATTTCAGAGAAGGCATTAAACCTTTGAACACTAGTTGGCTGAGAAGGCAATAAGAAGTCAGCTTCCCAAACTCCCAGCCAGTTCCCAAGAGGGGGCAAGTGTGGCCTGTCTCCGAGTGGGACCTCTCACATATGCAAGAATCTTCTCCAACAGCTATGATGTCAAAATCTGCTTTTTTTTTTAAATTTTTTCATCCTTCTCAAGTATTTTAGACAAAAGCAAAAGTATTATTAATTTCATGAACATTTCCTCTACATATAAAAGAATATTAAATAGGCAACATTTTAATCCTGTTTCCAACCCCGACAAAATAAGCACAGCACTTTTATTAGAAAAAGAAATTTGTATGAGAATGAAAAATTACTGTGAAGAAAATTACCTTACGTTAAAATTTAAATTTGAAAACCTGTAAGTGTTGAAATATAACAGCACTTCGATATAAAGCTTTATTTTATATAATTACATATAGTTCTAATCCTGAAAAAAATATGAAAACCACTTTAGAAGAAGATCATAGCAGTATCTGCATAAAGATTTGTATGGATAATGTACATGGCTATGTATAGATTTGTAGAGATAATGTATGATCTAATTTTTTATTCATTTACATATTGGCCAAGTACCTATTTAGTGTTCAATCCTTGTTCCAGATTCAGTTAGGAAAAGATTCTCTGTTTAGAAATATAGCATCTGATTGAAAGTCCTAAAATACTCCAACTAACATCTATATTGGAATCTGAAGGAAGGGAATCCTTTCAAGATGTGATTCAGTAAAATATAGGCTGCTAGCTCTTGAAGAGCTGGGAGCCGTGTCCACCACTTGTTTCGCGTTTCCTCTTCCTGTCTGCTCACACACCTCCAGCGCTCCACCGTCACCATCAAGTGTTCAGCACCAAGAAATTCACAGTGTTTCCTGTCTGTCTGGCAAACAGAACCATCAAACAAAATCAACTACTGTGAGCAAATTAGGGCCCTCAAGTACACCAGACTTACCCTGGGAGAAGGAAAGTACTTACTCCATGATTCCTCTCAAGGACAGCACAGAGAGGACAGACTTGGCTGGTTGCAATTCTGGAAGAGCGCCCCCAAGGAGGAATACACTCATATTTGTCTAAACAAATTTATAGAAGTTTAACTCTTGCCTGTCACATTCTACCACTACATTTTCTTTATATTTTATTTGGCAAAAACATATTTTTAATCTTTTAGGTATTCTTGATGATTTCACTGCAAATTTAGAATGCATATTTATATTTCTCCTGTGCCAATTAATAACATAAAGACTTGAGATGCTCACACACTAAAGTAGCAAGATTAGCTTGTTTCTTCAACAGACACTTAAACTTGAAAGTATTTAAGCTTTGAAAGTATTCACACGAGTTCATGTGAAATTGTATGGCATTATAGCAATTCCGTGTGTACCAAAGTCCTTTTCACCCACTGCCTTACGTATGGAGCATTTGGGGGAGGACCATCATGGCCTACTCCTTGACTAGGTGGTCCATGGCCAAGGTTGTCACTCTCAAGGACACACACAAACCCAGGCACACAGGAGAGATGGTGACATATTATAAGCAGGACCACAATACAGACACTGAACGATAAACACCCTGGATTTCCCCCCAACTGTCTCAAAACCAAACATCAATATTACATCTTGTCCCCATACTTTAGAAACCAGAGAAACTGTCAGCAAGGTTACAATTAAAACACATGGAATAAATCAGGTGGAAGACGCTGGAGAATCACTCTCAAGGATATCACAGTTACTTCATATGCCTAGGGCATAGTACTTACGTCTATGGCAGTTTTCTAATGATGAAGCCTACCTATCTAACCAAATTGTATGGAGTGCTAACTAAGTGCCAATCATGGTTCTAAGGAATATAGATAGCTAGCTAGATAAATTCTTCATTCCTCAAAATAAACTTATGAGGTTATTTTTAAATTTAATTATCAAATTTTATTTAGTTAGTAATAAATATTAAATAAATTTAATAAATTAAAATTTAATTATAATTTACTTAACTGCATAATTAGTAAATAATTATTAATAATTGATAATTTAATAAATAGAAAAATATCTATTTAATTACACTAAATATAACTAAATTATTAAATTTTATTTAATTATTACATTATTTTATTTTATAATTTATAATTATTACATTATTTTAATTATTACATTATTACATGATTTTAAACACATTAATTACTGTCTTCAGTTACTCTATAAGGAAGTACAAAGAAGTTAATTAACTTGCCCATGGTCACACAGGTAGTAAATGCCATACGCAGGATGTGAATTCACACAGCCAGGATGCAAACACTGAAAATCATTTTCCAGGGCCTGTGCACTGCCCGTCTCTCCAAACAGTTATGTCACTGAAGCAAATGACAGTTATGTGACTGAAACAAGCAGAAATACAGACAGTGAGTTCTTGCAGGTACTATCACAGGAAGTGTAAAGCAAAGTGCATGGGTTCCGCGGTCAGGAAAAGAGCTGGCTTTGCTTCCAGTCACCACTTAGAATTGCTTACATTACTCCTCCATAAAAGGAGAGGAGATGGTAATGTGGGGACCAAGTTTTAAGGCAAAACAAACTGCAAAATAAATGACTAATTGAACCCTTTATAAGTATAAAAATTGCAAACCACATCTTTCTGATCTACTCCAAAATATTTGTCTCCTCCCAACTTGTCCAAACAAGGACAATGTTGAAGCTGAAACTGTTGAGAAGTCTCCTTTGAAACTCTGAGATGCCGTTATTTACACAGGGCTGCACATCTGAATATTTCCTCTGTCAGGACGTCCACTTTCTAACGTGTCTTTTGAGGTTGAGTTTGAGTAAAATTTTCTGCCACATTTCAAAAAAGATTGATAAAAGCAACTACAAAGTAATTCTACTATATATTTATTTATTTATTTATTTTTAAATTGGCACCTGAGCTAACAACGGTTGCCAATCTTTTTTTTTTTTTTTTTCTGCTTTATCTCCCCAAATCCCCCCAGTTGTATATCTTAGTTGCAGGTCCTTCTAGTTGTGGCATGTAGGACGCTGCCTCAACGTGGCCTGACCAGCGGTGCCATGTTCGTGCCCAGGATCCGAACCCTGGCGAAACCCTGGGCCACCGCAGCGCAGCACGCAAACTTAACCACTCGGCCGTGGGGCCAGCCCTATACTATTTATTTGATAGCTCATTGCTGCCCCCCTTTCTAGTCTGATTGTTGGGAGGAAGACTTGTAAGAAGATTTTAAAGAGAAGGAATTTACTAGGACACTTTATTGCTCTCTCTTTTTAATTGCCAGCTGATCCACAAATGAGTGTTTACCCTCTGGAGACTCTCCTCTCATACATTCTGATTTTTTTACATTCTCTTTCAGTGGACTGTCTAAAAACATTCAGCTAGGCAGGAAAGAATACATAAGCCATGGTTGGCAGTTTGAAGAACCATTGAGAGGTGGGTGTGTGTGTGTGCCTGTATGTGTGTATCTAAGCATGACCACTGTTTACACTGATTGCTATGTTTGGAATGCGAGCCATAAGAGCAAAGATATCTGTTATTAACATATTTTATAAATGTTTCCAGATGGGATGGTGATGGGTGCTTACGCAAGTCAAAGTGGTCATCACTCTCATCCTCAGAAATCGGGAGCATCTAGAAGAGTTCAAACACCATATGCAGTGATCAAGGGAACGAGAGAGCAGACACTGCAAGGACGCCTGCAGCTGAGAACTGCCTCTGGGAAGCTTTTGACCAGCTTCTAATCCACCTTTTTAGACACTTCTGCACAATGATGCCAGATAAAGCTCCTTAAAACCCCACTCTTAGCATATCATTGAAGACTCTTCAGTGGCTCGTGTTGCTTTCAACCCAAACTCAAACTCAGGTCCTGCTCTTTGGTTTCTTATACTTTCCACAATATTTCCCTCTGTTTCCCTTCAAGCTCTGGCCTCTTCAGTGAAAGGGGTCCACTCCAGCTCCCCAAACAGCCGACTGCACTGACATTACCGCCTTTGTACTTCGCTCTCACGCTTCAATATCTGAAATACTCCTCTCTCCCTTGTTTCTGTAGCCAGCATCTACTGGTTTTCCACCGCTGACCTAACATCCTTGCACCTTTCCCAGGCCTGTCCACGTGACCCCCAGACGCCTAGGCAACAACTTCTGGTAAATCAGGAGACTCTCTTACAAAATCTCTTACACGGTCTGCCTTTATAATGTAACTCATTTCTGGTATTTTTGTTTCTCAGAAAGGATTATCTACTTGCTATAGCTGGGAATCACTCACTCTGCATTTTTTGCATCGCTCACTGCATTGTAATTTCCTGCTTAGAACTGAAGCTGCCGCTAGTGAGAATTAATTAAAATGCCCTGAATTGAAGTAGACTTCAATGTGAGAATCTGGAGTAAAAAGTACATAAACCTGGTACTAACGGGTAAAATGGAGTTAGCAGTGTCCACACGACCTTCTTCTTGAGTCACTGGGGCAATCAGGTGACTGAGAAAGGCCTTTAGGAAAGAACAGCCCTATAATCCAATCCCTTACCATAAGCCCTTGGGACTGTATGAACTTGAGATCCCAGAGTTTTCAGGAAACCCAGTGCATACATATTTTAATATGTACCACGCCCCCTTACCAAGCAGGGTCTATGGGAGCATCTCATAAATAAATACATTACTATTTCTTCAATAAGTTTAGAAATATTCAAACTTAGAATAAAGACAATAACTTTATGTCAGATCAGATCACGGTTATAGCATCAAATAATTTATGAAAATGAGCTTTTGGATTTCAGAATTGCAAAAAAGGAATCACATCCCTTCTAACACTTGGAACCCAGGAAGTCACCATCAGTACAACGAAACAGTAAGAATCCACCAGCTAAAGGTATTTCAAGGCACCTATTTAATTGATTCTAGGATGGATGCCCTATAAAACAAATTAAATAAACACAATTTCTTCCCTAACAGTTAAACTATAAACTGTGAAAAAAAGTAAATCAACCGAGGATAGGAACCACCTGAATAATTTACATGAGTACATTTCAGAAGAAACAATTACACAGTAAATTTTAGAATTACGTCATAAATCAAATGAACTTTCCTCCCTTGTTGTTTACAGCTCTCTGCTACATCTGTTTTTATCTAATGTGAAATATCAATGATACCTTAATTCACAATTTATACAAATATGAACTTACAAATATGTGTTTTGCAACAAAATGCAGGCAGGCCTATGTGGTATTTATAAAATTCACATCTATCAGGAATTAAGGTGAAACAATGTAAGCTCGGAAGTCAGAGAAGGCATAATGCCTTGGCCAGTAAAATTTGTTCTTTCTAAATCCAATTATTCATGAAAGGGCATGTGGCATAGGTAAGACCACAATCTTTTTGGAAGTTCTATTAGCGCAACTTAGAAAAACTGCTAATGATTGTCAGGAATTCTTGTTAGGCCTCTAGTCATTCCATCATTCTCACAAGACTACTGTGGAGTAGGCCATTTAAGATCTCTTTAGTCGGAGGGGCACCAGGGGGTAAACCCCGGAAGAAAGTCAGACTTTGTTTCAGATTGTCCCATTATGGGGAATGGGGACCTCAATAAATATAAGAAGGGGGCCCTCCCTACAGAGTACTACTTCTCTCTGGCTTCTTGCACACTTCTTGCTACAACTTGCAGGAGGAAAGGAGTAGGGATTACGGGTCTTTTGCAAACGCTGAAAGCTCAAATCCATTAATACTTTATTAAATACATGCTGCAAAAGTTTTTTAAAAAGGAAAAAGCTGTATTCTTGCTCTGGTTAAGTCATTCGAGTCTTAGGTTCATTATCTTTAATGAAAGGTATTAACATCCATCTCATGGAGGTGGAGTGAAAAACAAAATTAACTCGTAGGTGCTCAGGACATTGCAGATATAACCAAATTATAAGGTAAATGCCTACTCTCAATGTAGGTGTGTATGATATCTACAGAGTGATCTGAACATGTGAAGACCCCTCTGGCTGCCGAAGACAACAGCAGTGCTAGGGCACAAGAAACCCTCACTCCTCTCACACCAGCTCCTGTGTCCTAAAACATCCCAAGGAGAGCTTGGAAACAGCCCTCCAGGTGCACCTATTCTGATAAGAAGGAGGGCAAGACCTTCCTCTCAAGAGCCCCCGAGCTGGAAAGCCAGAAAGAAACCTCCCAAATCCGACACCTTCCACCTTTCTCAGATCAACTCAAAAGGACAAGAATAGAGACCCACTGGTCTTAAAGCTATGCCATTGATAGCCGTGACTAACTGCTTCCTACAATTTTGATGATAACCATCTTGTGAATAAATGGTTGCCAATCAGCTGTTCACAATTCAGAAGAAAGAATACAAAGATGCAGAAACCAAAATGAAAGATGAATTGAGCTTTTTACGTCCAAAGCCATATATCCCCAGCATCATTCAGAGTTGTGTCAGAAATCTCTTAGAAGACAGGCGGTTGACAAAACACTGAATCATATGCTCTAAGGCAAACCGGAAACATGACAACCGTAGACTTGCCGTTAAAGAATCAGATACCCAAAAAGGGGGACAAGAATCCAATCCTTCAGTTAAGCAATCTTTTGCCATCCTCAGAAAGGGTGTTTTAGGGAGTCAAGCTCTGAGCCTTTAACACATATTAATGCAGAGTGAGACAAAGAGAGGAAGAGAGTCCAAAGTTTCCACGTTCACAAACATTTCACACTTCCCTAACATTGAACCTCCTTTCTAACGACTGATGGTTGGCACTGCCAAACAGTATGGGAATTAGAAGTAGATCAGAGAAACGGCAATGGGTACTGCAAGAGCAGACTGCAAGTAAATGACTAAATGTTACAGCCACATTTATGGCCTATTTCATTTGAATAAAATTTACTTCTTCATTTTTTAATGCACGGTAATAGGATACGCATACTGTTAACTTTCCTTTAGGGATTGTAATAACACTTGTCAAATGCTCAAATACTGTAAGTATCTTACATAGCTTAAGTCCTGTTGATCCTAGACAATTATTCCCCTTTAATGGGACATAAGATTGTAAAGCTTATTTTGTTTCTCCAAAGATTCCTACGTCTAGTAAAATCTTAAGTGGTTTATGGAACAATGCCTTCATCATCCGTCATCCATCCATGAAAGCCAGTCTCTTCTCTTCTCTGAAATGCTCTAATCCTACAAGTAGGACCAACATTTTCCTATGATTACAACATTGATGCAAGGTTAATTTCCCCCACTCGCTTATCTTTCATGTTCAACAGTCACCAGATCTATGGGTTCTTCCTCTGTAACACTCTTTCTTCTGTTCCCACTGCCCCCACTTCTGCTCTGACTATTCATTACTTCCCTGCTAGGTGATTACGGTTGCTTCTGAACTAGACGATGCCCCTAACAAAAGTCCTTCAGACCTCTAGTCAATCTCATAAATGATTTCAACATTCTTCTTACTACCTGTCTTTCAGGAGCTCAGATCATGAACCACCCTTCAGGACCCACAGCATGATGTTCAAATTCCTTAAACAGGCTCGGGCCATATACAATGTGACCGCATCCATCTCTCAAACTTATGCTTACTTAAGAGTCTTCACTGTTACCCTATATAACCCACCAGCTTCAGCCAAACAGTTCTACTTGCCTTCTCACCTTCTTACTCCATCTAAGACATGAAGGGGATTCCTATGCTTGATGTAGTCATCTGCTGGAAATTCTCATCCAAGGTACAACTCAAGTTCTGCCTTATGTCAAGGCACCTACCCAACCAGGCCACATGGATGACTCTCTTGCCCAAACTTCAGGACACACATGATGCTCTGGTACTTCTCCCCTGAGATCTCACAGTATTTTTGTGCATAAGCCTTTATTTTTTCTACTTGAGTTGGAAGTTCCTCAAAGAGACCAAAAAATGGCTTATATCTTTTAAGATGCCCCATCCCTAACAGATTACCTTGCAAACTCATCAATTAAACAATGAAGATGATAAAACCAATGAAATTAGTCACTGTTATACACCATAGGTCAGTGGGTCTAAAATTGTCACCATGCATGAGAATGACAGAATGCTAATTAAAAATATATATTCTTAGACCCAAGCCCAGAGATTTTGTTGGTCTCAGGTAAGAAAAAAAAATTAAAGACCTCTAGGGAATTCTGATGCAGTTAGCACACAGATAGTATTTGAAAAACACCACCACTGATTAATTTTAAACAGTAAGTAAATGTAAAATAAGTACAAAAGTATGCAGAATTATAAAGGATGGAGAAAGAAAATTTGACATATTGCAAACTAGTTTTCATTATTAGAAGTTTTTTGTGATGGTCACCAAAAACCATATGTGCTTTTACTATGTTAATTAAAAATAGCTATTCTCATTAAAGCAATTAGTGTTAATATTAAGCTAATCTATTTCTTTTGCTTTCAAATGATAAATGTAGGGATAAAGTTATTTATGCAAAACAGCAAATAAGATGTTATATTTGTTTATTCAATAGTATTTGATCTTCTAGATTATTCACTTAATTGACACAAGACTATAAATCTCTAAGCTTTCTTTTGTTCAGTTCAATCTTTACCAAAGGCATTTGCAATGTAAGATATGCTCTCCTTGCATTTATAACTCTAAAAGCATATGATTCCAGGTATTTATATGCCCAGTCCAAGCCACTTTTTGTAATAAAAGCTCCATAAGTATATATCATGATATGAAGTAATTCTCCCTTTCTTTTCATCATAGACTAACTTTTCTCTTAAAATCAAACTTCTCAACTCCAACCAACCAGAGTGAACTCTACCTAATCTCATGGTGGTAAATGATTGTAGTTAGCAATCTAGTGCTTTTTCTGGGTTTTGCAGTTTTCATTAGTTTGATGATAATTTTAAATACTTCTTCTCTTTCCCCATCACGCCTGGTTAATTTTAAGTAGATAATAGGTAATACTTAGCTTTACTTTTCCGCTGTTGACTTGCTTACACTAACATCATTGAGAGAAACACTTAACATTGTTTTAGCAAGTCAACAACCACAAATCAATAGAAAAAGGAAACTAAAAAAATGCAAATATAAGTTGAGGAACAAGGAGATCTTGCTTCTCTTTGTGATTTTACATTCAATTGTTTGTATGGCTTTAAGGGTGAGGTGAAGGACTGGACGGCTAATTTTGGTTCATAGCTTGTGATCTGTTTTGTATTTTTTGAATATTAAAAAAATACTTCTTGGGGCTGGCCCCGTGGCCGAGTGGTTAAGTTTGCGCGCTCCGCTGCAGGCGACCCAGTGTTTCGTTGGTTCGAATCCTGGGCGCGGACATGGCACTGCTCATCAGACCACGCTGAGGCAGCGTCCCACATGCCACAACTAGAAGAACCCACAACGAAGAATACACAACTATGCACCGGGGGGCTTTGGGGAGAAAAAGGAAAAAATAAAAAAAATCTTAAAAAAAAAATACTTCTTGAGTGTAAATTTCCAAAAATTTGCATTTAATGGGGATTACATACATTTCGAGTCTTCTATTTACCTTATGAAATCTCTCTTGGGGTTTACGGAGTTCACAAAAAGTTAACAATCATTTCCTCTCTGGGGCTTACATCTAAATGAGGTGCCTGTTTGGGCCACTAGGGAGAGACATGGAGTCTCTGGACCACGTCTCTTGGCAGTTTCATGGCAAGGACATCACAGTTTCACTGAAAGCACTGATGACACATGTCCCGTCAAGCCTTTACTCAAGCCCTGGGGAAGATTTATTGCAGAAATAATACACTGCCTTGTGGTCTCTGGAATTCAGAGACTTAAATATCTAAAAAAAGATATTTCATCACGTGAATAAGAGTCCATACTGCAAACAGAATATCAACCCACATTCACCACACAGAAACGATGTTCAAATATGAAAAGCAAACAGAAACGCATAAAGATTCTCACAGCAAAGGGAAAATGTGATTACATCTCCAATGAAGGCAATTTTGAAAATTAAAAATAAATTAACTTTTCTCCTCCAACTGCAGACAACGCGCGCGCACACATGCGCATGCGCACACACAAGCGCATTCATTCAGGATTCACCCAGCCGCGAGTGACTCTCATACGAGTGGGCTGTTGGCTTATCAGGAAAAGCTTCTCCTTTTACTTCCTGCTTCACAATTTCTTGCTGTAAACCAAAGTAACTTATCATAGGCAACGGAGAGGTGTTGCCTTACTAAGTGATACTTTTAATAGTTTGACTTTACAGAAATAGAAGTGAACAGATAATCGTGACATTGAAGGCATTAAATGACAGCAAGTCTTAGTTGGTCTGTTACTACATTTTTATGGCATCTAAGGACAGGAAGACATTCTCACGACAGTAGTTATACCCATGTAAGCATCTGTGCTGAAAATTACTTTACAATTCACATAATGCACTGTTCTGCAATTTAACGTATATATACCGTATATTGCTTTTACTCATAGGTTTTTTTCCCTTAATCCCTACAATGAATTACAAAAGTCTGATGTTTTAGAATTTTTTCCCAAAATTTATATACAAAGGTAGTTTTGTTTTTAAAAATTAGTCTTCTCAATCTTAAAAGGTATTTCGAAATATAACTGGGAGGGCAATTTAATTTCTACATATTTCAGTATATGTTAATCAATAAAGTCAACTCAGAGTTGACAGTTACACACCAGTGACACTTCTCTCGCCTTCAGTTGGAATCAAGTACTGCACGCTAGTTCCAGCCAGGAGCACTGCAAGCGTCGGAACTGAGACTTCCCACAGCATGTTGAATATAAAGCTTCTACAGGAGTTCAAGAACTCTAATATTCAGCATACTATCCATCCTTTTGTCAGATCTGAACTTTTTGGGTAAATAGACACTCTTTTAGAAGAGCAAGTGAGAAGCAGGCACAAACATAACTCCTTTTTGAAAAGCAGAATGTCTCAAAAGTATCTTGGCAACATCTTTAGGCAGAGGGAAACATCTCTTATGTAAAAAACAAAACAAAACAATCCACCTTTCTTTTCAGTACTTTACGACCAGATTTCAGAAACGCACAGTTTATGGAGTTGAAAAGTCACGCCTGATAGTGAGTGGTCTCCATGAGAGCCTGCTGCATCTCAAGTTTGACTAGCTTCTCCAAGACAATCTGAAGTCTTAAGCCCTCAAGTCCGGGTACTAAATTCCTTTACACTTTTTCTAAAATCGCGCACAGCGCCTGGTGCTCCGCATAGTAGGGACACTCCAGGAAAGTAAGCCTCGGTGGACCGGTCGTCCAAGCCCCAGAAGCTGTTTGGAGTCCCGCTAAGCTGCCAGGGGAAGAAAAGAGCACCCCGGGAGGGATGAACCCTGATTCTCCGGAGCCGCGCTCTCCGCGCGGGTTCAAGACCCCCTCGGCGCACCCGTGGGGACTGCTCTCCAGTACGTGCTGTGATCGCTATCGCCGGCCACCTCCCTGAGCCCTTCACTCCTGTAACTTGCTTTCTTACCTAGCAATAACTTTCTAATTGAAAAAGGGGAAGAAAACTTTTCTCCCAGGAAGCATACATTCTGCTCGGTAACTTTGGATCCAGCGCGCACGAGGGGAAACACGCACGCACATGGGCTCCGCGCGGGCTCTGGGTCCTCAGCCACCCGAGCCCCCGCAGTGCCCCCCAAGGACCCCGGCCGGCCCGGGGCGCGCGATCGCGCACCTACCTTGGCGTCGCCCGCGTCCGGCTCCGCGTCCGAGAAGCCGAGTCCCGACTCGAAGGCGGCGGCGGCGGCGGGCGCCTCGCGCGCACCAGGCAGCAGCGCAGCGGCGAGCAGGGAACACGCCAGGGAGCAGAAGCCCAGCAAGTGCATGGTGGACGGGCCGGGGGCGGGGGTGTGGGCGCCCCGGCGCCGCTGCGCTCCCTGCGCGGCCCTCTCCCCACCGAGCCTCGCCGAGCCCCCGGGGCCGAGCCGGCGGCGGCGGGAGCGGGGCCGGGGCTCGGCGCTCCCGACTCGGCGCGGCGCTGTCCCGGCCAGTGCCAGGGAGAGGCGACGGGGTCAGGTAAAAGGCTCACAGGAAACCGGACATCCGAGCTCCCCGCATGCGGAGCCCGCGAGGGGAGACGAGGGCGGCCGGCGCCGCCGTGCGCGGTTCTGCTGATGCTTTTTGCAAAGAGGGGGGCCAAGCCGCAACACCCCGCGCCGGGCGACCCCCCCCGAGCCCGCGGGGCCCTCCTCCCTCCCCTTCCCCGGAGGGAAGCGAGCCGGGCGGCCCGGGCGGCGGCGGCGGCGGCGGGGCCACGGGCGGGAGGAGGGCGGCGGGCCGGGCGGCGGCGAG